>NC_133648.1:248570269-248780531 GCF_009905375.1 Apium graveolens | reverse complement strand
GTGGAGGGGTAGGGGCTCTGACCACCGGAAGTGTGGGTAATGGGATACCAGCATACACTACCATAGGTTCAACACGCTCCTCAGCTACTGGGACCTCATCCGGGTCCTCCTCATCTGGAATAGCAATAACCCCTGTCTCTGACTCCTCTGAGGGGTCCTCCTCATCTGAAATAGCAATGACCTCCGTCTCAGGCTCCTCTGAGGGGTCCTCCTCATCCTCCTCCATCTCAGGCTCCTCCTGATCCTCAACATCTAGCAATGCCTCATCATGCTCACGCTCGAACATCTCAGGGTCCTCTATCTCAGGCGCCTACACATTAAACGAGCTAAGTTACTATCATGATACTTATAAGGGTTCCCGTAAGGGTTTTAACTGTCAGCACTACTTTAAGTAGTCCGACCATGAACTTGGCAAGAGTTCTTATTATCTTTGTGAGTTTGTTATTATATCGACGCATCATCTCTGAGGTTTATAACGCTTAGCTCTGATACCATTTGTGTAACACCCCCAGATCCGGGGTCGGGGATCCGGGTTGTCACGGTATTTCTTTCCACAATATCACTTCACTTAATTAATAATAAATAACCTCATGCTGTGACCCCATACTAACACACACCACAACCCGTTATAGTCTCAGAGATGAAATTGGAATAAGTACAAGTCTTTGAATCCACCATTTAAAAGTTATTACAACCCAAAATGATTACTTGATAAATTTACAGTTAATTGCCATTATCTGCCACAAGTTATAATTATACATAATTGATTCTCAAAAATAGAATGCCTGATCTACCAATAGATCTACCTTTGCAGCTATAGCAGCCACAACATCATCGGGAAGACGCGGGACGCTTCCCACGCGCTTGCGCTGGGTCTGCTGGAGTCTGGCCATCTTTCCTAACTGTTGTTGTGTGATGAAGAAATAAAGCAAGAGTGAGCCTTACAGCTCGCAAGATAATATATATAGTGATAACAATAATATAAGTATCTAAATGGATACTTAATAGAATCTCTATCATATGCAAGATAATTACTTACTAGATATAAGTAAAAACAAGGAATGAAGTTACCAATACTTCACCACACTTATATCATTTATAAAGCTACTTGAACTACCACCGTTCAAAGTATTATAAGTTTTAAGAAAAACATCCCATAGATGAGACCACAAGTTAAGACTTGAATAGATTCAATCTTTGAAATATTATTGAATGAAAAAGTTACGAGATACTTTATTTAGTCCCGATATATATATATTCACATATATATCTCTTTAAACATTTCCTGGAACCTCTGTTATGTAAAGTATGAACAGAGTTTGAAACATCCAATGAATTTTGGAAAGGAAAAGAATTTTGGCATAAACCAGATATCTTGCTGATCAGGCAAAGATACCAATAAGTAACCTTTTCTACTAGTAGATGGATGAATCCCCCACCGGTCATCACCCTGGCCTCATAAGGACCTTGTGCTGGACCGCCACCCGGCCTCTTACGCGTTGATGGACTGCCACCCAGCCACTTACACAATAATAGACCGTACCCCGGCCTGTCGCTTATGCCGACTCAATTAGATGGGCTTACTTCCCGAACATTGGGCAAGTAATCAATTCATTTACCAAAACTGCAACCTCGTTGCGAATATAAAATACACCACAGAGCCGGATTCCCCAGGTTTTGAGCGAGTATTTAAATCCCCTTAAAAAGGAAGATCTTAAATATAAAAATGAGTTTTGGGATCCGCTCTAACTTTTAAAAATCATTTTGAAGACTCGCAAAACATTTTTAAGAATGTTTGGAGTGATGCTGATTTAACAAGGTAAATCAGTCCCAATATATTAGAAAATATCTGAATATTATTATTTAAATAATATTCCCACAAAGAATAATCTTTATAAAAATAATTGAAGTAGAAGTATTAAAATTTATACTTGAAACGAGTATTAAATAACCCAAGATATACTTATATGAAAGTATTATCTTTATTTGAATAATCGAAAATAAGTTTGATTATTGACACCTTATTCTTTAATAAAATAAAGAATATACCTCAGCAAATAATCGGAGTCATAGATCCTCAAATGAATATTCAAATAATATTCATTAAATAATATAAACTGAGTCATAAGCCTTCCGATGAATATTCAAGATAATATTCAATAATAAAATAAAGGAGTCATAAGCCCTCGAATGAATATTCAAATAATATTCAATAAATAAAATAAAAGGAGTCATAAGTCCTCCGATGAATATTCGAAATAATATTCAATAATAACATAAAGTTAAAGTTATCGAATAAACCTTATTCAATTAATAGTTTGGAAAACTATAACCATATACATATATATAAATATATATATATATATCCATATCCATATATACAAAATCTACTCGGGATCCTCGACTCCCGGTTTTAGAAAATATTTTCACCTTTGAGTCCCTATACTAAGGGTATATGCAAGTTACCGCTATCCTCTAGCATAGGTATTATCAACTGAACCAACAGATATATATTTCAAGAATATGAAACAGGCATGCATATATACCATATCACATGCTACAATATATCGCATCATTTGCTAATTATCCAACATGCATCTATCGCAAGATAATGCAAATACATATATTCATCACAACAACAGTATAACGGATAGAATACTTGTCTGAGCGACTTGGGGGTGAGAAAGGCTCGGGACGAGTCTGATAACCTATAAACAACAAGTAAGTTGGAATTAAACCAAAGTCACTTGTAAATCTATACTTTAACTAACTTAGATTCTAACGCTTGTTTTGCGCTCACCGATTCGCTTAAGTCACTCGGGTACCCTCGGCTCCACCATTTTTAATAATTTAACCTTTACGAGTTTTAAAGCGATTCCTTCGCGAGTGTCTTACCAACTGCCTAACACACTTACCATAAATGTTTCATACATTAATTAACCCTTTTTGGTCTTTAACCTACATTTCAAAGTAAGGCGAGGGAAAAAGTTTCGTTCGCGAAACGCCGTTACTTGAAACGGTCGTTTCTCCTAAACCGTGCATCGGAATCGAACGAACTACATATAAAAACGAAGCTCGTAACATGAGCTATCTAATCATGGCAGTGGTCATAATCTTGCAGGGGGTTCTCGGGTCCTAATGCTATGCACAAAAACAGTCCAAAGAAAATCGGACGTTATGACGGCTATGTTTACGCGATTTCCAAATTTTAAACCATACAAAACCAACCACAAACCAACCTCAAATCCAACATACAACCAACATCCATCATTATCACATCATAACAACCCCAACCAATTCAATTTAATCATTCATACTTATGCCTAAACTTAACTTTAATCATAGTTAAGTTCTTTTAATCAAAACCACAACATTTACCATTCCATTTCACTACCACTCCAAATCCCAAACTCTAAATCACAACAACAAGCTACAATATCATCCTACTAATCAAAATCATCTTATAATACATAGGAATCTAGGGTTTGGAGATGGTATACCTTCCTTGAAGTGGTGGGAGGAGCTAGGAAGCCTTAAGAAGCTTTGAGAAGTCTTAAGAATGCTTGGATCTTCAAGAAAAATAAGAAAAATTTCAAGTTAAAAACTTGAAAACACTATTCATTGTCTTCTTCTTTGATTAAATGAAGAAGATTGAGAAGGAATTAATGGCTTAAACCCATGATATAGTCCTAACTAAGCATGAAGATGATTAGGGAATTATCTTACCAATTTAGGAAGCTTGGATCTTGGATTTTGAAAAATCTTGCCTTTAAAAAGCTAAAAAGCCGAGAGCTCTCAAGAACAAGCCTTGGTTGCTTTTGATTTTTGATGAAAATGATTTTTGCTTGGCTTGGTTGCTTGGTTTTTGTGCTTGCTTTAGTCAATTACCTTCTTGCCCTTGAATTTGTGTGGTTACAAAGCCACCACACCTCCTTCCTTCCCATGTCATGCTTATGTCATCCTCATGATGTCATCCTCCCTTCCTTGTCCTCTTTCTATTGGTTGGATGACATCATTCCCACTAATCCCTTTGATTAACTTCCTAATCGTTTGCCTAATGACCGCTGATCTGTTATACGGTTCGCTTAACTTTCATTCTCGTTTATCGTTTGAAGGATCATACCCGGGATCTTATTACTTAGGTTCCCTTAACCTTTCTCAATACATTATATTCCTTTTTATGATCCTCTATTATAATCCTTTAATTTAAATCCCTTTTTATCCTGTTACCTTATACTCAATTCTCTCCGTATCTTGTGGATTTCCGGGAAAATCCAAAGTGTTCGGAATTGGATTCTGACGATCTTTACATACACTTATATACTTCATAGAGTACTAATAATATCCCAGAATATCCATAACAGAACCCCTACATAGTGTGGCATGAAAAGTTTCTTCACTCAGCTAAAACACTATTCACAAGGGTTACAAAAAAAGTTGAAAATTTTGGGGTTATTACAGTATTTCAGAAAATCTGTGATTCAAGAAGTTGATCACAGCTGCATCCTAGTACAAACTAGATAATTTTTCTCAAGATTTTTCTAAACAGCTCTGGAAAAATTCTCTCCTAATTACTAGCTTCTGCTTGGTTTATATAACACCAAGTTTTTACAAGTGAAGACAAAGATAAAAAGTACAATAATAAAATAAGTTCTCCACTTGTTTCTTCTCCATTTTACTCCAGTGCATTGTTGACTATTGCCTCTTTATACTAGAGTAGAACGGCTGCTTTTTCTGATGTTCCTGAAATAGGCTACCACATCTCAGTTGTCTCTGTCAACCCATGTGCCTCTGTTTGTAGGTACAACTACCACTTGTCAACTGCTATTTAACAGAACATCCGTTGAAGCCTTCATCCGTTGATGGCTTTATCCGTTGATGTGTTAGCAGTTGAAGCTCTATCCGTTGATGCACTCATCCGTTGAAGGATGTTATCCGTTGAAGCTTTAGAGACATCCGTTGAAGCTTTGTTTCTCATCCGTTGAAGGTCTTTAAGTTATCCGTTGACACCATTTCATTTATACAAAATTACAAGGCTTGAAATATTTACAATTGGCCTTCCTATCTGCATATCCTTTAGTAGTCAACATGACTTATAATTTCCCTCAACATTTAAGAATTATATCTCAAATTCAGAGACTGAAATGTGCTACAACACTAGACTTATTTCTAAGTAAAGCTACACCATCAACGGATAGCCAAAGTGGTCTTATCCGTTGAGGCTACAAACACTAGATTTCTACTTAAGTGTTTTGTTAAACATATCATCAAACTAATGCACATATATTCCTAACACATTATAAACCTCAGAGATGATGTGACGTTAAGATAATAAGTTCACTAAGATGATAAGAACTCTTGCCAAGTTCATAGTCGGGCTACCTAACGTAGTACTGATAGTTAAAACCCTTATGGGAACCCTTATAAATATCGTGATAGAAGCGTAGTTCGTTATCGTATATGGTAGCGGGAATCCGAACCCTGAGGTTGAGGAGCAACAACGCGATGATGTTTTATTACTAATTGGAGATCGGATTGTGGATCCGATAGAGCGTCCTAACGCAGGACCGGATGATGTTGATATTGAGGATGTTGTCCTAGAAGGGATAGTGGCTGAGGAGGATCTCATGGAGGATCCTGATGAGAATGAAGAGAGGACCGTTGAGGAACAGATGACCGTAGTCAGGGCGACTACCAGAGCAAGAATGGCCGCGAGGGTGGCACTAGAGGATGAAGAGTTACCAAGGGCACAAAGGTTAATGAGGGCAGAAGGAGTGGGGCCTTCCACGACCCCAATTATACCAGTATCAGACCCTCTTCCAGAGGCTCCTGTAGACATCCATGAGGTTCCACCAATTCCTGTTCCCTCCCCTGTACAGAGCCCAGCACATACTGAGGAAATGCCACCTTTATCCCCTGCACCATTTTCACCTGATACCGTGCTTGGTTATCCATTTGGATCTCCTGGGTCTGCACCACCTGCCCCTCATGGACTGCTAGATGCTACCACTCAGGCTTCTCTTATCGCTGATTATCATATGACTTTGGGTGGCCTGTTAGAGGCCCGGAATGTTAGGAGTGATCTGTTGGATCGACTTACTGCACCAAGGATTGAGGGTGGGATACTTCCGGCAGGATTAGCGTATAGCATGGAAAGGATTGAGGCTACCACCCGTGTTACAGCTAGAGGCCATCTTGAGGGTCAGGTTGATTTAGCTCTACTTGCGACTATCTTAGACCTCATCACCTCTGTGATGGAGCAGGTTAGGGATGTCGTGTGTGCTCGCATCTCTTAATCCATGGTAGTGTGCAGAGCCAGAGCAATCAAACAAGGGTCTCATGTAGCACCGCTTTTGGAGGATTAGCCTAAGTTATAAATGATTAGTTTTAATGACGAGATGACTATCTATGGTAGTACTTTTGGGATAGGAGCGATAAGTTCATATGATGTAATCCTCTTTAATATGTTTAGTTGTTGTACCCTCGAACAAATGGTTATGTATATATTCATTAATTTCAGTTCAGATCAGTTTGATTGTGATAAATCACATTGTTAATTGCTCTATTAACACTTAAGAGAGTGTCATGAAGTTTATCGAACTTAAGAATTCATAATTTGCAATCGTGCAAGGACTAAACGAGGGGAAGACTTAAGCAAAGTAAGTAAGACAAATATCCGGAGATTCTCAAAATTTTCCAAGTAATATGCCCCCACAAGGAATAAGATTAAGGGCAAACCTTGAACGTGATAATCAGGGAGGTCGCAATTAAGATATAAAGAACCCGGAATATAATAAAGTGGAAAATGAAGATTTTAAATTAAAAGATGACTCCAATTATGGGGAGTAGGAAGAAATATTTAGACTGAGGAAACAAAAGTCGAGTAAGGAAAGGAGACCCGAGATGGTACCCCTATACGGCAATTCATGGACCTGTCTAAAGAGAACTTAGACTATTATCCCCAACCACCACCCTGAGGAGACAGTGCAGTGGGAAATTCTTTCAGGACCTTTAAATCGCTAAGCTCTCAGAGTTCCAAGGAACAAGCTGACCCAGTCGAGGCAAGAGCCTGGCTAAAGGAAATATAGGAATCATTTGAGATTCTAAATGATTGACGAATCACAAAAGACTGTTTTTATCACTTACCCTCCTAAGAGAGAGACCACTCGCCGGTGAAAGGCCAAGGAAGGCACGGAGCAAGAGATTATAATAAACTGATTTAAGTTCAGTCAATTATTTTCGGGAAAGTAATTCCCAAAGATAAGGAGATAGTGTAAAAGCTTTAGAGCCAGAACAAAGGCAGACGAGTATGATGAATTATGAATCTAAGTTGTAAAAGTTATCAAGATTCGTTCTGAAGACACGAATCCAGAATGACGGGATGTTTGAAATCAATGCTTATGTTGTGTTGGTTCATGAAATAATGATAAGAGAAAGGAAAAAAAAAGGAAACTAAAGTGGAAAGGAATATAGAGGCAATAGAGTTTGAGGAATGATAAGGGAGTTGGGTATGAGGAAACCCTAAAGACTCGTAGCAATAGAAATAGAAAGGTATGCATTCGTCAGGATGAGGGTGGTTCACCATGAGTTAAAATTGATGGTTGAGGGCATAAGAGATACATATATATTTATCCCCTATAAGTTGGGAGAATTCAATGAAACCTTGAGATAGTTTGAAGGATAAATAATGAGACGCGGATAGACTGAGGAGACAAGGAAGTAAGAAATTAGGAAAATTGGATGAAGGAAGTGACCTTCAAGAATGTGAAGAGTAAGACCGGTGGCATGATACCCAGAAAGGGAGACGCCAGATATGAAAGATATCCCAACATTGAGGTGACTGTTGAGATAAACAACAAAAGTAAATAAGGAATTATTAAGAAGAAGTTCACGTTGAACATGACCAATATCTTCCAGAACATCCATGTTATTGTTACCAAGTTAGGCAAGAAAAGCGGATGACCATTGTTATCTTTTGGAGGCCATATGGATTGACCTCAATTTGAATAAGGATGTTATTATGAAGTTAGGTATAGACTATCGAGGTGGGAATGATTGAATAAGACACCCTTATCAGGGATATATGACTTGATTTATCCATGGAAGGATGCAGGTACCTTTTAAAGGTGGAATTGAGGATAGAACATCGGTAAATTAAAATGAATCCTAGGGGAATGCATAAAGGTTGGCATTTCACCCTTAATAGGGATAGTATGAGTTTTGACAGTATGAATTGGAAAGGATTAAGGTAATAACAACCTTTAAGAATTAGTGGAGAAATTTTTTCAGAAGTATATCGACAATGGTTCTAGTAATAGTAAATGGTATTTTGATATGCCCTGTACCTAGGGAATACAGGAGGAACGATTGAAGAATAACCTTAGAGGTTTTACAAGGAGAAAGGTAATATTCAAAATTCTCAAGAGTAAAAATGTTGATAAAGGAAATATGACGTAATTATAATGATGCCAAGTGGGGCACGTGTTAAACCACGAGAAAGTATGGATCGGACCAGTAAAGGTCGAAATTGTTCAGGGCAATTAGGGCCTAAGATAAAAGATGTTCTAAGTATGATTGAGAGTCAGTCGTGACAGTGATTAACCTCTAAAGACTGAGGCAATAACTTATGGAAAAATGGTAAAAAAATTTACTCATCAGATTTTAAGGAAAGCATTTTCACATAAGCTGTGATTGAAATAAGGTAGAAAATTTATTTGGAGGTGGTTAAAATGACATTGACTGTAAGGAAATTTTACTATCAGGAAAGGCCAAAGAGGTGGCCGACACTTTAAAGGTAAGAGGATAATTATAGGCACTTATGCCAAAGGAATACAGTGATGATGGTTGAAGCCGTAAAGGTTGTATTATGGTTGGAAGATTGACATTCCTTCTGATGACTGTGCAATATCCAACCGTAATAGTAGTTAGTAAAGGTTTAATTCGTGTAATCGCCATGAGCAGGCTATCCATCTCAGAAGATACTATCTTGAGATAAGCCAGGACCATGTTTCAAAAAGGACTAGACGAACCTTTGAGTAAGTCTTCTATTTAAGACATATGATTAAGAATGGTATTAACCTGCTATCGTTGCTTTGATTGAAACTCTTCTGCAATTTTATCTGCTTCATGTCATGAATGTATGTCAGGATCAGGAGTGTTCTTCATGAATCAGGAATGGTGATTATGTTACCTCCTTAGAAGGATTTGATACGACATGTATGGACTCCGTATGGTTAGATATTAAGATTTCATGGAAAGTGAATGATGACAGTGGGCCAGTGGTGGACCATAGTAATGCAGCAATGATTCTGCGAGTAATGAGCTGATTACAACCATGAGAGTTGTATTGGAATGGATGTTGAGATTGAGTACCACTAATCGGGTCATGGTAATGTATAAGTTATCATTGATAGACTAATTAAGTAGAGTATCTACCTATTGAATATTTATTCCTTCTTATGAAAAGAGAGTCGTATTACTATATGAGGAAGGTTGCGGTGCAAGCATAGAATTCTAGTAACGATGATGTCTAGAATGAGATCCCAGATTCGATTTTCGATGTCGAGGGAGTTTCAAAGGTGATTGTGTATAAGCTCGAGGAAGAGCATGGGTCCATAGAATGATGGACAGAATGGCGAAAATATTTAGGCATGTGAAATACGATGCTATAATACTTGATGTTGATATAAATACATATATGTTTTGTTCTCCTATGACAAACCTCTATAGTTTAGAGGTAGGTTCCAAGCCAGATATTTTGTGGCAGTATATTTTTTTCATATATACAATTCTCTTCAATTCGTTCTTTTCTCTTCTTTTCATTTCATGTAAGCTGAGAAGAACAACCCTTCCAGAAGGGGAGGTATTGCCGAATGACTATCTATCTATGTGATAGAAGCCTAGTAGGATACCATCTATTGTTTAATTGCTTGTCAAGTACTAAAGGCTGGCCACCTTCTGTACTAACTATGCGATATAACAAGTGTTCATGATCATAGTGATCTCTCAACAAATTCCTTTACTTCTATATGATTGATCAAGCTTCCAAAGATAGAAGCAGCTGAAAAAGGAGTAGTAAAGTTGTGGTAGTATTCGGAATGGAAACACATTCGTGATACTAAGGTTGACGTGGTTATTAAAAGGTTATAGAACGCTAACGAGCAAAAGCATAACCAGTATAATATTAGGAACGGAAGGTAGTAGCGATTACGAACTGGAAAAGAATGGGTATTAAGAAACAAAAGCTATAATGTTAGAAGCTATGATGAGAGTCTGTGCAATAGACTTGAAAGAATTTGGAATGATCACTTAACGCAGATTAAGTTATCTTACGACAATAGATCATATGTCATTATCGAGATGTCGCCTTATGAGATCCTTGAGGGAAGATAATGTCGATCTCCCTTATGTTAGGATGAAGTTGTAGAGCGCAAGATGCTCAGACCAGTAGTGGTCCAAAGGACCAAGGACATAATAGATCTAATCAGAGGATGGCTGGTAGTAGCCCAAGATGGACATATAAAGTATGTTGATTTGACACGAAAGGACAAGGAATGGGAAGTAGGGGACCTAGTGTTGTTATAGGTATTCCCTTGAAAGGGGTTAATGAGATTCGGAAAGAAAGGAAAGCTAAGTCCACCAATTGTTGGACCCTTGGATATATTAAGAAGTATTGGTAAGTTAGCATATGAGCTAGCCTTAACCCAGAACCTGTAGCAAGTTCATAACGTGTTCCACGTATCAATGTTAAGGAAGTGTAATTCGGATGCCAGACAAATAGGGGCATATGAGCGCATAGACATGCAACCAGACGTAACTTATATGGAGCAACCACGAAGGGTATAGATTAAGAAGGAACGAGTGCTTAGGAGAAGGGTTATCAAACTAGTAAGAGTTTGATGGTAGAACCACAATGTGGAAAAATTTACTCGAGAGTTAGAAAGTGCAATGCTAAAAGAGTATCCCTATTTATTTTCAATTTGATTCCGGGACGGAATCCTTTTAAGGAGGGGAGACTGTAATAACCCCAATTTTTGGGAAATTTTGAAACCCTTATGAATAGTGTTTTTGCTGAATGAGAAAACTTTTCATGCCACACTATGTAGGGGTTCTGATATGGATATTCTGAGATCTTATTAGTACTTTATATGGGATATAAGTGTATGTAAAGATCGTCAGAATCCGAATCCGAATACTTTGGTTTTTCCCGGAAATACACTAGATACGGAGAGAATTGAGTATAAGGTAACATGATAAAAAGGATTTAAATTAAAGGATTATAATAGAGGATCATAAAAAGGAATATAATGTATTGAGAAAGGTTAAGGGAACCTAAGTAATAAGATCCCGGGTATGATCCCTCAAACGATAAACGAAAACGAAAGTTAAGCGAACCGTATAACAGATCAGCGGTCATTAGGCAAACAATTAGGAAGTTAATCAAAGGGATTAGAGAGGATGATGTCACCCAACCAATGAGAAGGGGACAAGGAGGGGAGGATGACATCATGAGGATGACACAAGCATGACATGGGAAGGAAGGAGGTGTGGTTGAATGAGAACCACACAAATTCAAGGGCAACAAGGTAATTGACTAAATCAAACACAAAAACAAATCAACCAAGCCAAACAAAATCATTCTTCATCAAAATCAAAAAGAACCAAGGCATTGTTCATCCTTGCTCTCGGCTTTTTAGCTTTTTAAAGGGCAAGAATTTCAAAATCAAAGATCCAAGCATCCTAAATTGGTAAGATAATTCCCTAATCATCTTTATGCTTAGTTAGGGCTATATCATGAGTTTAAGCCATTAATTCCTTCTCAATCTTCTTCATTTAATCAAAGAAGAAGACAATGAATAGTGTTTTCAAGTTTTTAACTTGAAATTTTTCTTGTTTTCCTTGAAGATCCAAGCATTCTTAAGACTTCTCAAAGCTTCTTAAGGCTTCCTAGCTCCTCCCACCACTTCAAGGAAGGTATATCATCTCCAAACCCTAGATTCCTATGTATTATAAGATGATTTTGATTAGTAGGATGATATTGTAGCTTGATGTTGGTGATTTAGAGTTTGGGATGGAATTGGTATTGAAATGGAATGGTAAATGTTGTTGTTTTGATTAAAAGAACTTAAGTATGGTTAAAGTTAAGCTTAGGCATAAGTATGAATGTTAAAATTGAATTGGTTGGGGTTGTTATGATGTGATAAGGATGGATGTTGGTTGTATGTGGGATTTGAGGTTGAATTGGGTTGGTTTTGAATGGTTTTAAATTGGGAAATCGCGTAAACATAGCCGTCGTAACGTCCGATTTTCTTTAGACTGTTTTTGTGCAGAACATTAGGACCCGAGAACCTCCTACTATATTATTACCACTGCCATGTTTAGATAGCTCATGTTACGAGCTTCGTTTTGATATGTAGTTCGTTCGATTCCGATGCACGGTTTAGGAGAAACGACCATTTCAAGTAACGGCGTTTCGCGAACGAAACTTTTCCCCTCGCCTTACTTTGAAACATAGGTTAAAGACCAAAAAGGGTTAATTAATGTATGAAACATTTATGGTAAGTGTGTTAGGCAGTTGGTAAGACACTCGCGAAGGAATCGCCTTAAAACTCATAAAGGTTAAATTATTAAAAATGGTGGAGCCGAGGGTACTCGAGTGACTTAAGAGAACCAGTAAGCGCAAAACAAGCGTTAGAGTCTAAGTTAGTTAAAGTATAGATTTACAAATGACTTTGGTTTAATTCCAACTTACTTGTTGTTTATAGGTTACCAGACTCGTCCCGAGCCATTCGTAACCCCAGTCGCTCAGGCAAGTTTTCTACCCGTTATAACTGTTGTTGTGATGTATATATGTATTTGCATTATCTTGCGATAGATGCATGTTGGTTAATTAGCAGATGTTGCAATATATTGAAGCATGCTGCTATGGTATATATATATGCATGCCTGTTTCGTATTCTGTCCATATATATCTGTTGATTCAGTTGATAATACCTATGCTAGAGGATAGCGATAATTTGCATATACCCTTAGTATAGGGACCCAAAGGTGAAAATATTTTCTAAAACCGGGAGTCGAGGATCCCGAGTAGATTTTGTATATATGGATATAAATATATATATATATATACTTATATATATATGGTCATAGTTTTCAAAACTATTAATCGAATAAGGTTTATTCGATAACTTTAACTTTATTTTATTAATGAATATTATTTTGAATATTCATTCGAGGACTTATGACTCCTTTTATTTTATTATTTGAATATTATTTGAATATTCATTCGAGGGCTTATGACTCTTTTATATTATTTATTGAATATTATTTGAATATTCATTCGAGGGCTTATGACTCAGTTTATATTATTTAATGAATATTATTTGAATATTCATTTGAGGATCTATGACTCCGATTATTTGCTGAAATATATTCTTTATTTTATTAAAGAATAAGGTGTCGATAATCAAACTTATTTTTGATTATTCAAATAAAGATATTACTTTCGTATAAGTATATCTTTGATTATTTGCTATTCATTTCGAGTATAAGTTTTCCAACTTCTACCTCCATTATTCTTTATGGGAATATTATTTAAATAATAATATTCAGATATTTCTTTCATAATTGGGACTGATTTATTTCATAAATCAGCATTACTCCAAACATTCTTAAAAATGTTTTCGAGTCTTCAAAATGAATTTAAAAAGGGTAGAGCGGATCCCAAAACTTGTTTTCAAATTCAAGATCTTCCATTTTAAGGGGACTTGAATACTCGCTCAAAAATCTAAGGGATCCGGCTCTGTGGTGTATTTTATATTCGCAACAAGGTTGCAGTTTTGGTAAATGAATTGATTACTTACCCAACGTTCGGGAAGTAAGTCCATCTATCGAGTCGGCATAAGCAACATGGGCTCAATGGGCGTCCATGATAGTGTAAGTGGCTCAGTGGGAGTCCATCAAATGCATAAGTGGCTGAGTGGCAGTCCAGCATAAGGTCCTATTGAGACCAGGGTGATGACCAGTGGGGAATTCGTCCATCTACTAGTAGAAAAGGTTACTTATTGGTATCTTTGCCTGATCAGCAAGATATCAGGTTTATGCCAAAATTCTTTCCTTTCCAAATTTATTGGATATTGTAATTCTGTTCATACTTTACATGACAGAGGTTTTCAGGAAATGTATATATATATAGGTGTATATATATGTCGGGACTTAATGAAGTATCTCGTAACTTCATTATTTATAATGATATTCAAATATTGAATCTATTCAAATCTTGTCTTGTAGTCTCATCTATGTGATGAACTTTTGAAACTAATTATAACTTGAACGGTGGTAGTTCAAGTAGTATTTGGGAAAGATATAAGTATATTGGGGTATCTTGTAACTTCATCTTTTAAACTTATATCTAATTTAATAATTGTCTTATGAATGACAAAGATTTTCAGAAAAACGTTGAGACAAGGTTAGATATATGAGATCACCTTGCAACGATATTTTTTATATATACAGTTATAAACTGGAACTCTGTGTATATTATGCATGGAAGAGGACTTCCAATATTTTGAAAAGTATATATGTATATATACTGAATATTTTGCGACTTCATCGCATTAGGATATCAAACTTGGTTCATTTCTTTTAACCAAGACTTTCATGAGTACTATGAGAAGGCTCATATACTATTAATCATTATACATATTATTTTGGTGGGCTTGCTGCTCACCCTTGCTTTCTTCTTTCATCTCACAACATCAGATAGACAAGATGAACCGGACCAAGCTCCCGATTTGCAAGAGGTTAGGAGACGCTCCGCAGTTTTCTAGAAGCACTGATGCCGCCATAGCTGAGGTAGGAACTACCAATAGGCTAGGCTTTCAACTTCTGATGTACCAGATTTATGTATATTTATGAATTGTAATAATGGCAAAGAAATGTAAATTTATTCAGAAAACCTTTTAAGGTGTATTGGCAGATAATTGTGGAATATAATTACTTGTGGTTATTTTTTTGGATGTTCATCTCTGAGACTATAACGTGTGGTGTGTGTGTTTATTGTGGGGTCACAGTACAGAGTAGTTGAGTAATTATTAAGATTGGATGTTATTAAGGGAAATGGAACTCGTGACAACCCGGATCCCCGACCCCGGATTTGGGGGTGTTACACTCGTTGATTATAGCAAGCTCTTAACATACAAAGAGTTTAAAGATATATTCTTCCAACATCATGAGTAAGAAGGATATTGGTGTAAAGATTCCAATCCTGGAAAGAGATTACTATCATCACTGGAAAGTGAAGATGCATTTACATCTTCTCTCTCAAGATGAAAGCTACATCAACTGCATTGAAAATGGTCCTCACATCCCTCACAAGGTGGCCACAGCTGCTACTGCAACAGTTGCTGTTGGATAGTCTATTCCCAAGCCAAAAACAGAATGGACTGTTGAAGATATTGAAGAGGTTCACAAGGACAAGAAAGCCATGAACATTCTGTTTAATGGCCTAGATCAAGATATGTTTGACAATGTCATTAACAGCCAAACTGCTAAGGAAATTTGGGATACTGCGCAACTTATCTGTGAAGGTACTGAGTAAGTTAGAGAAAACAAAATGCAGCTTCTCATTCAACAGTATGAATATTTTCATTTTGAAGAAGGAGAATCATTGAATGACACCTTCAACAGATTTCAGAAACTGTTGAATGGATTGAAGCTGTATGGCAGAGTGTACCAATTTAAGGACTCCAATTTAAAATTTCTCAGGTCTCTACCAAAGGAATGGAAGCCTATGACTGTTTCTCTAAGAAATTCTCAAGATTATAAGGACTTCACACTTGAAAGATTATATGGAATTTTGAAGACATATAAACTTGAGATGGGGCAAGATGAGCTGTTGGAAAAGGGAAAGAGAAAAGGAGGATCAGTTGCACTTGTAGCTGACAATGAGAAGTTTGAAGCCAGGAATGGGGAAAAGACAATGCCAAGTCTCAAAATTGGCACAAGCAAATCAGAATCAAGCAAGGGAAAGGAGCAAGTAGCTGAGGATGAAGACAATTCCAGTCAAGATGACTCTGATGATGTTGATGAACATCTGGCTTTTCTGTCCAGGAGGTTTGCAAAGATGAAATTCAGGAAAAATACAAAATTCACTAAGTCAAACAAAAACATGGTGGACAAATCTAAGTTTAAATGTTATAACTGTGGCATTAGTGGACACTTTGCCAATGAGTGCAGAAAGCCAGCCTCTAATAAGAAGAAATTTAAGCAAGTTGATTACAAAAAGATGTATTTTGATTTGCTCAAACAAAAGGAAAGAGCTTTTCTGACTCAAGATGATTGGGCAGCAGATGGAGTCAATGAAGATGATGATATGGAATATGTCAACCTAGCCCTGATGGCTAATTCTGATGAAAATGAAATTAGTTCATCAAGCAACCAGGTAATTACTACTGATCTCTCTCAGCTTTCTAATATTGAATGCAATGAAGCCATAAATGATATGTCCAATGAATTATATCATTTGCGTGTTTCCCTTAAATCACTAGCTAAAGAAAACACAAGAATCAAAGAGATTAACTTGTTTTTAAGTGATAGGAATGTTGTGTTAGAGAATCAGGTAATTGAGCTTGAAAATATTAAAATTAAATGCTTGACTGTTGAAAGTGAACTAGAAGAAGCTGTTAAGAAAGTAGAAATTCTTTCTAAACAGTTAGAAAGTGAGCAAGAGGTAATCAAGGCCTGGAAAACATCTAGGGATGTTAGTGCCCAGATTGTCAAGGTTCAGGGAATTGAATCATTCTGTAAGAATGCTTGGAAGAAAAACAAAAAGGAGTTAGAATTAATTGATGAATTGTCAACGGATGTGGAATCAACGGAAGATGAAAGTTATCCGTTGAAGGAAGAAAAAGAGCATCCGTTGAAGGCTCGTCAATTAAAATAGGCAAGTGATTCTAAAAAGAAAAATCTCAATAAGAAGGTTGGTTCAACTTTCAAGAACTTTGTCAAAGAAGGAGCTAGCACATCCAAAGATGCCAGTAAGGTGAATATAGGACACATGACTTTAGATCAGTTGAAAAATAGGCTTAAATTGGTTGAGGATAAAAAGGAAACTAAAAGAAAATCTAATATAAATGGGAAGGTAGGGATTAACAAACACAACAATTACACACCTGATAAATATGCTCCTAGAAAAAGTTGTGTGCATTGTAAAAGTGTTAATCATCTATCTGATAACTGTAAATCTGTTAAGAATGCTCCCATGCCTTTAACTCCCTCCATGCCTAACATGTCTATGTCACCTCTGCATGTTATGCCTGTTATGTCTCATCAGAATCCTCATACACATTTTGCAAACATGCCATATGTTAATAATCCTTATTTTACTGCATTCAGTATGCCTCAGATGCCATACAACATGCCTATGTGGAATAATATGTTTGCACAATCCATGCCTTATCAAATTCAGTCAAATGTGCTAAATGATTCTGTGACTAACCCTACACTTCAACCAACTACATCTGAGACCAAGGTTGACCCAAAGTTACCTAAGTCAAAAGACGCAGGAGGGATGAAGTCTAGGAAAAAGACTAACAAGGCTGGACCCAAGGAAACTTGGGTACCAAAATCAACTTGATTGATTTTGTTGTGTGCAGGGAAAAAGAAGGAATCTATGGTACTTGGACAATGGCTGTTCAAGACACATGACAGGAGATTTCACCCTGCTCACAGAGTTCAAGGAGAGAGCTGGCCCTAGCATAACCTTTGGAGATGACAGCAAAGGGTTCACTATGGGATATGGCTTGATTTCAAAAGAAAATGTCATCATTGATGAAGTTGCATAGTTGATGGTCTCAAACACAATCTATTGAGCATCAGTCAACTATGTGACAGAGGGAATACTGTTTCCTTCAATTCAGAAGCCTGTATTGTCACAAGTAAGAAGGACAACAAAGTGGTTCTAACTGGAGTTAGAAAAGGGAATGTGTACTTAGCTGACTTCAACTCTACAGATTCAGAATCAATTACTTGTCTTCTCAGCAAAGCAAGTCCAGATGAAAGTTGGCTATGGCACAAGAAGCTGTCCCATTTGAATTTCAAGACAATGAATGATCTAGTCAAAAAGGACATAGTTAGAGGAATCCCTCTAGTGGAATTCACAAGGGATGGACTGTGTGATGCTTGTCAAAAAGGGAAGCAAAAAAAAGCATCATTCAGTAAGAAACTTGAATCTGCAATTGATGAACCATTACAACTGCTACACATGGATCTTGTTGGACCAGTCAATGTATTGTCAATTTCAAGGAAAAGATATTGCCTAGTGATTGTAGATGATTTCTCAAAGTTTTCATGGGTTTATTTCCTTGGATCAAAGGATGAAGCTAGTGGAATCATCATCAACCATATCAAGCAAGTCAACAATCATCCAGATTTTAAAGTAAGGAATATCAGGAGTGACAATGGAACTGAGTTCAAGAATACAACCATGAAGTTGTTCTGTGAAGAAAATGGGATCATGCATGAGTTCTCAGCTCCAAGGACTCCACAACAAAATGGTGTGGTGGAAAGGAAGAACAGATCACTAATTGAAGCTGCAAGAACAATGCTTGAAGAGTCAAAACTCCCAACATACTTTTGGGTTGAGGCTGTTAACTGTGCATGTTACACTCAGAATATTTCTCTAATTAATCAGGCAAAAGGCATGACTCCCTATCAATTGTTCAAGAGAAGAAAACCAACTTTAAACTTTCTGCATGTCTTTGGTTGCAAATGTTACATTCTAAGGAATCAACCTGATCACAAAGGGAAGTTTGATGCAAAGGCTGATGAAGGAATATTTGTTGGTTATTCTGCTGGAAAATCATATAGAGTCTACAATCTAATAAACAACATTGTCATGGAATTTGTGCATATTGTATTTGATGATAAAAAGATTGATGGACTGACAGATGAGGGACATCATGAAGGACTCAAATTTGACAACATTGAGATATATTGTGATGATAGTGAAGATGAGAATGATGGAGAAGGCACCTCGAAAAGAATTCAAAATCTGCCTTTGGATAATGCACAGAATGATGCATCCGTTGAAAGTCATAATTCAGCTTCCGTTGATAGAAGCAATGCAGCATCCGTTGAAAGACAAAGTGCATCATCCGTTGAAGTTCATAATAAAGCATCCGTTGATCACAGTATGTCAACGGATAATCATTTCACTTCATCAGTTGATAGAACTCCCAATTCCTTTTAAAGGATCAGCAACTCAGGGGGAGTTTCAACCAATCAACATTCTATCTCACATCATGACAATACTGAGGCAGCCTCATCTAGAGCTAATCTACCACCTCAAAGGAAATGGACCAAGAATCACCCTTTTGAAATAATCATTGGTGATGCTACATCTAAAGTGCAAACTAGAAAGGCTACTCAAGATGAATGTCTGTATAGTAGCTTTCTATCACAGGAGGAACCTAAGAGAGTGGAAGAAGCTCTATTGGATCCAGATTGGATTTTAGCAATGCAAGAGGAGCTAAACCAATTTGAAAGGAACAAAGTATGGAAGTTGGTACCCAAGCCAAAGAACAAGAGTTCTATTGACACAAAATGGGTATTCAGAAATAAGATGGATGAAAATGGCATTGTCATAAGGAATAAAGCCAGATTGGTTGCTAAAGGCTATTCTCAACAAGAGGGAATAGATTTTGATGAGACATTTGCTCCAGTTTCCAGACTTGAAGCCATCAGAATCTTTCTAGCCTATGCAGCCCATGCCAATTTCAAGGTCTATCAAATGGATGTCAAGAGTGCTTTTCTGAATGGGGAATTGGAGGAAGAAGTTTATGTAAGCCAACCTCCAGGATTTGAAGATCCAAATTTTCCAGACTATGTGTATTATCTGTTGAAAGCACTCTATGGACTAAAGCAAGCACCTAGAGCCTGGTATGAGACTTTGTCAAAATTTCTTCTAGATAATCACTTCACAAGAGGTACTGTTGACAAAACTCTTTTCTTTAGAAATGTTAATGGCTCTACAATACTTGTTCAAATTTATGTAGATGATATTATATTTGGATCTACAGATGATAAACTTTGTAAAAAGTTTGCTAAGTTAATGCAAAGTAAATATGAAATGAGCATGATGGGAGAGCTAACTTATTTTCTTGGTTTACAGGTTAAACAAGTTAGTGGTGGAATTTTCATTAGTCAAACTAAATATATTTATGATCTTTTAAAGAAGTTTGACTTAATGGATTGTTCATCTGCAAAAACTCCCATGGCCACTGCCACCAAGCTTGAATTAAATAAGGCTGAAAAGTCTGTAGACATTTCAAGTTATAGAGGCATGGTTGGTTCACTTTTATATTTAACTGCTAGTAGACCTGATATAATGTTTTCTACATGTCTCTGTGCAAGATTTCAAGCTGACCCTAAAGAGTCTCACTTGGTGGCTATTAAAAGGATTTTCTGATATCTCAAAGGGACTCCAAATCTAGGAATTTGGTACCCTAGAGAGTCTGGTTTTGATCTAATTAGCTACTCAGATGCAGATTATGCAGGTTGCAAGATAGACAGGAAAAGCACAACTGGCACCTGTCAATTTCTAGGGAATAAGCTTGTGTCATGGTTCAGCAAGAAGCAAAATTTTGTTTCAACATCAACAGCTGAAGCTGAGTACATTGCTGCTGGTAGTTGCTGTGCACAGATACTGTGGATGAGGAATCAACTATTTGACTATGGACTAACTGTTGACAAAATTCCTATATTCTGTGACGACACAAGTGCCATTGCCATTACTGAAAATCCAGTGTAGCACTCAAGAACCAAGCACATTGACATCAAGTACCACTTCATAAGGGAACATGTGATGAAAGGTACAGTGGAACTTCATTTTGTTCCAAGTGAAAAGCAGATAGCAGACATATTTACCAAGCCACTTGATAAATCAACATTCACAAGATTAGTAAGTGAGCTAGGTATGCTTAATTATTCATAAATTCATGTCCTCATTCTAATCTGCTTTGAAGCCTGAAATGAATTTGTGGCAAGAACAAAGTTGGCTTTAAGTAAAGATTATTCTATCAATGGATATTCCCTATCCGTTGAAAGCCAAAATTGTTCTATCAACGGATGTTCATTATCCGTTGAAAGATAAATACATTTCTGGTAATCTTATCCTTCAACGGATAAAAACTGTGTTAATCTTCAACGGATAACTATTTACCTCATCCGTTGAAGTGTCACATCAGTTACTTTAGGTGAGTCACAGCCGTTGATTTGTTTACTTAACTGTTGATACAGATGTACACTGTTGTATGTATTTGTATTAAAGGCAGTTTTCAGAATTTCTACAGTTTTCTTTATTCTCAAACGGTTGTAATTTATTTAAAAGTATCATTTAATCATTTTATTTACGTTTTAATTCGAGAAAGTATAAAAGCCCATTGAATTCCTATTTTCACTTTACGCTTTCTTGCAATTTTTACTCTCTTTCTCTCCCAAAACTCTCAATCTTTTCTCTACAACCTCTACTCACAACAATGGCACCAGTAGTCAAGATTATGTCTCAGTCTGGCTTTGTTTATTAAAAGAACAATTTCGTAGCCTTAGTGGAAAAAAATAAAGCCCATTCAGATTATCACAAGATGATGGACTTCATCAAGAACTGCAAACTAAACTATGCAATACTGGAAGCCCCAACTATCTATTGTGAGGTAATTGAGGAGATTTGGACAACTGCAGAGTTCAACTCTAAAATATGACCATTGCTTTCTCTCTCAAAGGTAAGGATTACTGTATTAACTGTGATGATATACAGTCTTGCTTTAAGTTACCTGAGAATAATGCCATGACATCACACACTGATAATGATGTATCTGCTATGTTAGATTCCATAGGCTACTCTTTTGATTCTGCTAGTTTAGAGAGCATTAGAAGGAAGGGCCTTAGGAAAGAATGGAGTTTTCTTGGAGATGCCTTTATCAAGGTTTTCTCTGGGAAGATTAGCAATTTTGATGCCATAACTTCATCTCTTGTTAATATGCTCTATATGCTAGTTTCTGATAGGTACTTTAATTTTAGCAACTATGTCATGCTAGAATTAGGTTCCAGGTTAGGTAACAAAGCTAATAGTCCTCATAACATCTACTATGCTAGATTCTTTATGTTATTGGCTAACCATGTTGCTGAAGATTTGGTCATAACTAATGAGAGCAATAAACTCAAATGATGGGCACAAGAGAAAAGGGTCCTTGCAGACCTTGTGAGAATTAACCTCAACAACCAGGTGTCATTGGTATATTTGCCAATAATGAATGCACCTCAGGTAAGTGAGGTAAATACTTCTACAACTCCTACTTCTTCCAACCCCAATATTTCTTTGTCTTCTAGTGTGGCAATGGAATATGTGTCTTTGTCCCAACAGATTCCTACCAAAGCCACCAAACCTAAAATTCCAAAACACAAGTCAAAGAAAACCACCTCTGTTGTTTCTCAAAAGACAACAGTTGTAACAACTACCAAAAACCCTGAAGGGAGTGAACAGGGTGTGAGTGGTGAGGGGAGGGGTGAACATCAAGAAACCCCCCAGAATAAGGTGGGAGAGGTGAATGGTACCCTAGCCAGCCAAGCCACAGTCTCTCAAAAGACTGTGGTGGTTCAAAAGGAGTCAAACACATCCTTAGTTGCATCCTCCCAAAAGGATGCAACTATTGAAAATAGTCTCCAACTAGGGACACAGAACAAAAGAGGGAGGGACACTGAAGCCACACATTCACCTGTCAAATCTTTTTCAAGAAGAAAGAAGGCTAAAACCCTAGTTTCCACACAGGGGGCACACACTGCACAGATACATCCACCTGTATCTTTGCCTTCTCAAATTCAGCTTGATGTGGCTCCAGCAAATGTGGAGTCACAGTCCCATTCTCTCATAATAGACACACAACAATCACCAAATTCTCCATCACCATCTCTGGATTTGGATATGATATTCACATCAATTCCTGATTCTCCCTCTTTAAAACTCAGGGAGGAGCCCCACTCAAATCCTGGTGATCATCATCTGTTAGATGATTTGTTGGATCATCAGCCAACTCTTTCAGACTTAGTTGAAGAATCTGTGTCACCTCACTTAAAATCAATTCACACAGATTTAACAATTATGTCACATTCAAAATCTACATCTTTTCCTTCTTCAACGGATATCTCTCATCCGTTGACAAGTGGTTGTTCTTCGACGGATAAGCTTAACAGCGGTTATCCGTTGATATCATCAGTTTCCACTTCAACGGATACTCCCTATCCGTTGATGGTCTCTACACATATAACTGAATCAATTCCAAGTGTAGAAGACATGGTTACTGTACAATCACTTCTAGGATTGAGGGAAGGGAGTGATAATTTGAGTGAGAGGCTGGGTTGCTCCCAGGAAAAAGGAGAGGTTGAGAGTCAAAATATGCTTGCTATTTCTTCCAGCATGGCAAAAGTAAGTGAGGGGAGTGCCACCTTAGTAGGTGAGGGTGAGGGTGTGAGGGTGTGTGTGAGCCAGGGGGAGCCCCTGATGCAAGAATATAGAGAAAATGAGAGAAAAGCAGGTACAGAAACTATAAGGGTGGATCCAGCCATTGCCAGTGAGTCAATGATTGTGGATGCTGCTGAAAAGGGAAGACAATTTCAGCAACATTACAAAGCTGAAATTGATAACATTTACTTGGATGCTGACACTTTTACTCATCCTGTTTCAGCCTATCAACTGTTGGCTGCTCAGGGCAATGTGGAGGCAGAGCAGACTTTGAACATAGTGCACACTTCAGAATCTCTTCAAAGAGATAAAGCTGCTGTTAATAGGATGCCTTCTCAAGCTGGTGAGCCATCTGAAGAATTTGAAGTAAATTCTAATGATGATGACTCTAATTCTTTGGATAGGAGCATGAACTTAGGGGGAGATGAAGGCCCAAGTTCTGTTCCAGATTTACCTGAATGGGCATGGACAAAGAAATCTACACCAGGACAGTTTGGTGTAGCTTTGGTCAAGCAAGCAATGGCTATTCAAAAGGCCCTTCAGGAGACTACAGATGCTGGTACAAAGGCTATTCTTCAAGCTCATCTAGACTCTCTGCATCTCTTGCAGTTGCAGCATATCAGACAGAATTTAAGTGTGGATGAACTCAAAAAGGATATTGCTGATCTGAAATCCTACAATTCTGAGAAGTTGGATTCAGTTATGCCTTATGGTATAATGCAAGATTTGTTGCTGAGATTGAGGAGAGAATCTGATGCTGACAAGAGGCTGGCCAAGTTGGAAACAAGAGTTCAAGTCATTGAAGACTCCGTGGTCACCATTCTTCAAAATCAACAATCTCAGACAAATCTACTATTGCAGCTGGCAAAAGCACAAGGCTTGACCCCTATCCTTGATGATAATAAAAAGGGGGAGAATAAAAGGGAAGGGGAAGGAGAGCCATCAACAACAGTTCAAATATCTAAAGTGCTAGTTCCTGCCATCACCACTTCTCCAACTCTTCAAATCAAAGGAAAGCTTGATGGAATTGATCTAATCCAGATAGCAGCAGCTGAGATGAAAGTCAAAGAGCAAAGGAAGAAAATTGATGAAAAGATGCGACAAATCTTTGGTTCTACAACTTCTAAATCACAATATGTGAAGTATAGCGCAAAGGTAGAGCCAATCATTATGGAGCTCAAGCCAGTAAGGAGGAATAAGGTTGGAGAGACTTCTTCCAAGAATCTGAAACCTATGGTTCTCAAGCCCAACAACAGATCCAATAAGGACTCTACAAAGAACCCTCTAAGCCTTGCTCAGTTGAAAGAAGTGGACTTTCCTCTTCCAAAGCCTGATGAAGATAAGATTTTGGGTGGTAATATCATGAAGCACAAGGAGACCAAGGATGTGGTTGAAAGGATGAACATGGCTATTATCTTTAGAGAGGGAAAGAGTATCTGTGTGATACAAGGACATCCCAAATTCTCAATAGCCAAGAGGGAAGAAGCCAGAAGGTTAAAGGAAGAAGTTAAAAAGCAAAAGGCTAACAAAAGAGCACAAGCAAAGCTTGAAAAACAGCTAAAGTCAAGTCAAGCTGAAGAAAATAAAGAAATTGAAGACAAGAGTGAAGATGTAGGTATGGGGGACATGATTAGTAATTATGTGGAAGAAAGAAGTAAGAAAAGAAAGGAATGTCAGAAAGGGAACTGAAAGAAGGCCAATGCAAAAAGGAAGATGGTACATGAAACTGAAGAAACCCAATCAAAATCCAAACCACTACCTTCTATTCCTGAACCTATTGTGCCTGACCCCTTCATAAACATCCATGGTGAAACAATCACTCCTAAGGAGGAACCAATTGATTGGGACACCATCAAATTGCCCACCTTCTTAACCACTTCTCCACCATCAAAGAAACAGAAAAGGAAAATCAAATCAACACCTCCTCTAACCTCAATCAAATTCACTCAGAAGCCTAAGCCTAAGCCTCAAAGGATGATTATGTTCACATTTGTGACATAAAGGAATTTTCAGACATTGAACTCTATCTGGATGAGCTGGAGGAAGTAAGGGGAATAGATGCCTACATACAACTTCCAGAAAGACTAGTGTTCAAATATAAAGGAAGTGGGGAAAGGACTTGGCCCCTTTACAGAATTCTGAATGAAGGCTATTCTTCCTTGGTTAGAGTCTACTCAGCCATAAAAAGAGATTCTGGCTTTACCAGGACTGCCAAAACTAAGATTCTCAACAAGATTGCCAGCATAAGGAAAACTTGGTGGGAGCCCAATGCCTTCCCTAGAACATTACTCATCCAAGAGAGAGGAATTACAATTCATAAATCACCTCATTGGTTGATGAAGTTCAGAGACAATAAAGGAGTCAGAAGATTTTTCAGACTTGAAGATCAGCTCAAGATTGCCAGTAATGAAACTCTCAAGGATATGCAATCTAAGTTGGACATCAATGAAGAAGATGAAGCTGAGTTCTACAGACAATTCCAACTCCACATAGAGGAGAATGACAGGAGGCTAGGGAAGAAAACAAGGGATCAAAGGAAAAGAAATTAATCTGCTCAGGCTAAAGGAGCACCCTTGGAAACAATGTAATTCTTCAATTCTATCTCAGTATACACACTTTTGCAGCACTTTTGAATTTCTACTTTATTTCAGTTCATATGTTTGTTAAGTGTTTTGTTATCATCAAGTTAAACCCAAATTTATGCCTACAGTTCAAGTAGACATAAATAGGGGGAGATTGTTAGGAATATGTGTATTAGTTTGATGATAAGTTAAACAAAACACTTAAGTAGAAATCTAGTGTTTGTAGCCTCAACGGATAAGACCATTTTGGCTATCCGTTGAAGGAGTAGCTTTACTTAGAAATAAGTTTAGTAGTGTAGCACATTTCATTCTCTGTATTTAAGTTGTAATTCTTAGATGTTGTGGGAAATTATCAGTCATGTTGGCCACTAATGGATATACAAATAGGAGGGCTAATTGTAAATATTTCATGCCTTGTAATTTTGTATAAGTGAAGTAGTATCAACTGATATTAAAGGCCTTCAACGGATGAGAAGCAAAACTTCAATGGATGTCTCTAATGCTTCAACGGATAACATCCATCAACGGATGAGTGCTTCAACGGATAAAGCTTTAACTACTAATGCATCAACGGATAAAGCTTCAACAGATAAAGCTTCAACGGATAAAGCATCAACGGATGAAAGCTTCAACGGATGCTTAGTTCAAATAGCAGTTGATAGTGACAATTCATAAGCTGACAGAGGCACATGGGATGACAGAGACAAACTAGAATGTGGCAGTCTCTAGGAGGAATCAAGAAAATGCAGCATTTCCATTCTGGTGCAAACAAGGAAGTATTCAAAGATTCACAACTAAACCTAAATTGCATTGGATAGAGAAATGAAGAAGAAACATGTGAAGAATCTTTTAATTGTATTTTACAGTTTTGTCTTCACTTGTAAACTTGGTGATATATAAACCAAGTAGCAGCTAGTAATTAGGTGTGTGAATTTTCCAGAGCTGTTTAGAAAAATCCAGAGAGAAAATCATCTAGTTTGTACTAGGACGCAGTTGTGATTTAATTCTTTGAATCACAGATTTTCTGAAATAACACATCTCTGGTGGAACAACAAATCCTCTAGAAAAGTTTTTAAGTATGTTGTGTTCTTTACATTTGTGTTTGAATATATATCTGTCTGCATTAGCTGAAAGCAATTCACACACACTTGTTCATCAAAACACATAGCCTAGAAACTGCTCAAAACTTGGAAAAGTTTTGAGATTTACATTCAACCCCCCTTCTGTAAATCTCATTGTTAGTTCACTGGGAATAACACACTCATTTGGTACGTATAATTACAATATAGACTCGGAAACTAAATTTTTTATACATAATATAGTGTGGCCTAAAAGGTTTTGCCCGATCGTCAGGGTTATTATTCATCGAATGTTTTATAAAGTCCCAAAAATTCGGGTTATTACATTCACCCTTGTCTGTATCAGTTTGATTTCTTCAGATTGATTTAAGCTGATCCTTTTCTGATATCCTGATGCTTAGTGCACTGGTCTGGGCACAAACAACTAGCACTGAACTGAATTGACACAAACCTCTTTACAATTATGAGCTGATAAAGTCTGTTGATCATTCATTGCTTCTTTCACTGAAACCCTTGATTTTCAATACTCAAGCCAATACATTTCCTTCTTGCTGAAAGTCCTTTAACATTTTATTTTTCACAAAGACTTATGCATATTAATGAACTTCTTTCTATGACTCGGTTACGGATTTAGAGTATTAATTCCATATTTTGGTTCTTTATTTCATCCAGTCTTCATCTTCAGGGTTCATGTTCACGGTTAATATTATTTATCTATTTCTGTTTCATGTTCAGTTATAATTCCTTGGTTACATATTACGTTACATTATGCTTTACACATGACCGTAGCGGGGATACCGACGTCATCTCCTCGTCTTGTGACGCTCCACGATGTTCAACCTTGAATTGAAGCTATTCAAGGTGTCTCTCATGCGATACAATTGCTCCAAGATATCAGCGTTGCTGATGAGAACATGTAGTGTTCCTCCAAGATCTGGTGCTCGTGGAGGATTCGCCACATTTCTGGGAATATAGGGTTCATGCTGAGCGTAGCCGCACCCTGTATCTCCTTCTGATTCGCTATCACTTTTATCATAATAACCTCTATCACGATTATAAGACATCTTTTCCTCCTTAAGATTATGAACCTGATCAACACCCTCTTTCTAGCGCCAAATTATTAACGGAGGAATCCGGTAACAATAAAGTTTGAGATTTCACACCGGAAACAAGATCCACGATGGTGGTTTTTTGCCATAAATTCAAGCGGTGTGTGGTGTTTGTGTGTTAATTGGTGGATGAGATTGATTAGGGTTAGTGGTGGCCTTTTTTAACTCTCAACTTCCAACCCCTTTCAATATGCCTACGTACCCTTTATATAGGGATCAAGCTCGACATAGTTCTTGGGGAACAAGAAATCTAATGGGTTTAGGTTTTTTATTCGAAGGCCCGCTAGAAGTCCTTCCAGAATTCATCTTCCGCTAGCTTTAGGAATGTCCAATTGTGAGGCCCAACAACGAAGGCCCAAAGCTCGTTCGTAATCGTCGGACTTAACGGATAGTGCATCTCATGCGCAGGGATAATACTCCACTATAACTAACTTCCTTGATTTACGAACGCATGTATAGCTACGGTTCACCCCAAATGTCGGACGCATTCCTGTCCCCCGACTGAGGATAACCCACCAGATAGCAGGAAATGTGATCCAAGCTTTTGGGGTGCAAAGTGCTAGATATCTCAAAAGTTTTCCAATGAGGACACCCGTTGAATACAAGACCAGATCTACCAAAGCACACACAAATGTTAACTCCACCTCCCCAACGAGGACACTCGTTGATTATAGGAAGGAGGCCATTAGTCATTAGGCATACCCCTGAAGGCCTTCAAGCTTTTCATGGCCAGCCCCCTCCTTGACCGACTCAAGGAGTGAATTATTCAAAAAGTACCTATAACAAATATATTAGGGAAAATAACCTCCACTCCTTTTTTAATGTTTTCCTAGTCCCCAGATTGTCCTTGCTTGCCTTGTCCTGAGATGAGGACAAACCCAACTATCCAAATGAATCCAAAAGCATGCATCTCCCTAGCTTAGGACGCATCCTCACCCTATAAAATGTACACATTTCTCCTTGTATTGTAATCCATTATTCATGTAATCAATATTACCTATTTCACCTACTGAGGGCGCGTTCTACCCTTAGGGTGCGTCCTCCCCTCGTGCATTGCAGCCTAAAACCTAATTCTTCATTCTCTTGCCCCAAATTAATTTCAGTTGATTCGTATTTAACCCGAAATGATCCAATGCCAAATTTTGGCTATAACATTAGTATTAAAAAATAAAAAATTCTTAATAAAATAACATTTTTACGATTAAATGATAAGGTTTTACACTTTATGTACATTTGAACCTCGATAAATTAATAATCGATAAACAATAATCTAATTTTAATAATATTTTTCTTCGTTATCAACATAACATAATAAACACAGTGTATTTTTACTTTCGATAAAATAATAAACCCAATAAGGTAATATTTTTTCAGTCCCAAGTAATTAATTTAAAGAGGTTAACTGTATACATAATTTATTTATTAATTTATTAAAAAAAATTGTTGGATGTCGTTAGAACTGCTCGAAATGTTTTTCTTATAGATGAAATATAAGTAAGAATAAATAATTTACAATTATAATATTTAATTATGTATGTAATAAATAAAAATAACTTATAGACCATGTTGCAAAAATCGCTAAGCTGACAATGACGATTGGGATAGTACCGCTAGCGCTTAATGAATAAGGTAAATATTAATAGGAATGAATAATGAAATCATCAATTGAATATACTTAAATATTATTTTTATATATTGTATAATTAAAATATTAAATTTTTTCATATAAGTAAATTATAAATATACTCATTTAAATATCAAATCTACTAGGTAAATATTCTAATTTCATATATTAATTTCATTTTCTGTTAACATGTTAGAAATTTTACAATTTTACCAATAATTTGGCCAATTTTTTAATTTTTATAATTGATTAATTCCGCCTAATTACTAGTCGATTAATCCCAATTTTAATTACCTAGACCCGTTTTTTGTCGATTCTAAATGATTTCATAAAAAAAACCTAAATAATTGTCTAGACCCGCCTCAGAACATTTCACTGACGACTATTATCACGACCGTTATACCGATTTTTAGAATATAAATACATAAAAAAAATACTTATAAGGGAACAGTGCAAGAAAAATCAAGGGGCGGAAAGTTGAGCAGAGATGATTCTTCTTCCTACCTCCTTCCAACAGTCCTATATCTCTTAAATCATAGTATCTTTCATATTAACTGAATTACTGTCAAGTAAAGGGGGACAGTAAATCACAATTTCTTACGTGTCATCTTCTCATTGAGTTGATGACCCAAATAATTTTTAGCTTCCTCAACACGTTTCTGTTTCATTCTCTCTTTTACCCCTGCCTAATTTATTTTCGCAGCTCACACAACTCCATGCTTCACCCTTCAATCTGGGGGTAAAATAGGAAACAGATCATCACACCATTATCACTAAATCCAGGGCCAGCCACTTGTTGTACGCGGTAGAAGTATGGACTCTTCTATATAAACATTGTATGTATCATATGTAATAAAATATTCACATTTCACGCGGCTTTTTCTATGTTGCCTTTAATTATTTACTAAATTTTAATTTATTTTTATACCCCACCTTCATCCTCATCTTCCTTCGTCAATAGGTAAAAACCTCTACTAGGAGTATCATTCTGCTCTCTCTACACTTCGATTCCAATCAAATCTTCTGTGGGTTTATTCCTCCTCCCCCTAATTCTTCTAATTTAATATCAAATCTCTCTCTCTCTCTCTCTCCCCCTCTCTCTCCCTCAGTTAAATACAGAATGACTGTTGTACCTCATGGAAATCTACCGGTTGGTTACCGCTTCCGGCCCACGGATGAAGAACTGATAAATCACTATCTGAGATTGAAGATCAACGGATTTCACAGGGAAGTTTCTGTTATTCGTGAAGTTGATATTTGTAAATGCGAGCCTTGGGATTTGCCTGGTAACCTACCCTACTCTCTTCTCTCTGTGTATTTCCCCTTTTAATAATTGTATCATCTGCTAAATTACAGTTAAAGATGGTTGATTTGGATATGTCTTGATGTGTGATTTTGTTTTTTCATCAATTACTACATTGTTCTTGTTTCTCTTGTTAAAGTTTTGTTTTTTTTTATATATTCTTCCTTGTTTTTTGATGTTAAAGTTAAAATTTTAAATGCACTGTTACTGTTATTTGTTAATTTTTGGTGGTGTTTGTTTCTTCATGTTAAATTTTGTTTCTTTAACATTAGATGGTTTTATTTAAGTCCTCAGCTAAATTACAGTAAAAGATGGTTGATTTGTGTATTTCTTGATGTGTGATTTAGTGTTTTTCATCAATTATTAGTCTACTATTGTTTCTGTTGTGAAAGTCGTGTTTTTTATACATTATTACTTGGTTTGTTTATTTTTTGATGTTAAAGTTGGGATTTTGTATACTCTTACTGTTTTTTGTTAACATTCGGCGGTGTTTGTTTAATCTTGATGTTATAGTTTGTTTCTAGCATTTAGATGGTTTTAATTATGCCCTCGGCCAAATTACAGTAAAAGATGATTGATTTGAGTATGTTTTGTTTCATCTATTAGTACACTGTTCTTGTTTCTCATGTTAAAGTTTTTTTTTAAAATATATTCTTACTTAATTTGTTTTCTGTTTTCTGTTTTCTTTTTTTCTTGCTGTTAAAGCTAGGATTTTTATGCACTGTTACTGCTATTTGTTAATTTTCGGTGCTGTTTGTTTGTTGATGTTAAAGTTTGTTTCTTCCTGTTACTTACCCCCTTTTCCTTTAAATGTGTGTGTGTGTGTTTTCCTTTTTATAATTATATGGTCAACTAAATTACAGTTAAAATAGTTGTTTTGGGTGTGTAATGATGTGTGACTGAGGTTTTCTCATATTAAAGTTGTGTTCTTTTGTACATTTTTGTTCATTTTTTGTTTTGATTGTTTCTTGATGTTAAAGTTGGGATTTTTGTACATTGTTAGTTGTTAATTTTCGGTTTTGTTTGTTTCTTGATGGCACAATTTGGATTCATAGCTTACCAAAAAAAAAGTTGGGATTTTTATCATGTTGAATGAATCTGTGTATTTTAAGGTTGATTACTTATCGTTTTTCTTGGAATTCTTAATTGTATGAATTCAGATATGTCACTGGTGCATTCGATTGATAATGAGTGGTTCTTCTTCTGCCCTAAGGATCGTAAGTATCAGAACGGGCAACGATCCAACAGAGCTACTGTGGCTGGATACTGGAAAGCAACTGGCAAAGACAGGTTTATAAAGTCAAGTAAAGGGATGAATGTGATTGGGAGGAAGAAGACTTTAGTCTTCTATAAAGGTCGTGCTCCTAAGGGTAACAGGAGTAACTGGGTGATCCACGAGTATTGTGCTACTGATGAAGCTCTCAGCGGCATGCATCCTGGACAGGTTTACATTTGATTCCCTTCTTTAACAGTTTAACTTGTTCAATTGTTTGCATACTGTTTCGGAGCACTTGTGCTTTTAAATTCTTCAGCTTGACATCATTTTCTTTGCGTGGTAAAACCTATTTTCAAATTTCAGTTTAATCTGCTTTGTATAATTATTTTTATTTTATTATTATATCTGTTTTTTTCCGAAACTTATTACTTATCTATTTATTTGTGCACCTGCCTTGTGGTGTTCTGGAAGGAAAGAGGAAAGCTTGAATTTAGTAGTTTTCTTTTAATTTTTAATTTGTCGTTGCAGATGCAATGCTCACTCAATTCAACAATTAAACCATAAGATGTTATTTTGCAATTTATTAGTGCAAATGCTTTGTTTTAAATTAGTGCAACCAGAATTGGTCTAGTGTTGTTTGAGATATTTGAATACATAAAAGCAGAGTTGTATAGTCCTAAGAGCTCAACAGATTTGAAGAGTTTACATTTAAACATTACTAGTTTCTACCTAATTTACCTTTCTGTTTATCTCGTGATGTGGAGACTATTATTGATTGTTGAATCAAAATTTTAACATCTGTGTTAAGATATTTATTCTATTGATGCAGGGTGCTTTTGTTCTGTGCCGTCTTTTCAAAAAGCACAATGAAAAGCAAGATGAGATGGGTGAAAGCTTAAACTGTGAAGAAGTCGAGCAGAATGTTCCATCTCCTACTGTTGTTAAACCCTTACCTGAAGATACCATGTCGGAGCAAGATACGCCAGTGTTGAGTAGAAAGACAGGTGGTTATGAAACTAATAATGGAACCCCTTTTAGTATTGATCAGTATAGCTATCCTAGCAATAGCTATGTTGGTGAGGAAGCTGAAGGTCAATTGTTAGACATCATGTCTACCCAGGCGAGAAGATATATTTTGGGTTTAATTTTATACTATGAAACCTTGTTTGTTTTGGGATACCTGTACTTATATTTTACTTTTTTTACGTTGCAGCCAAACCCAGACATGGAGAAATTGTTGGGAAAATTTCCAGAAATGCCAGTTTATGATTCAAATTTTTTTTCCGAGTATCCTGTGCAAGGCATGCAAGACGATTTTGACGTCTCCTCAATTCTCGGCAGTGGCAACGATGGAGATATGGAAATTGTAAAGTTCCTGGACTCAATTTTAGCTAGTTCAGATGTACGTTCATGTGAAGATTCTGCTAGTCACCCAATTTCAGGCATTGATGATGAGAGCCCAAAGAACATCAATTGCTTGTCGAGGATTTCTGCCAAGGATAGTGGATCAAGCAGTGAGTCAGATGTGGAACTAGTTTATCACCAGGTATCAATAATGTGGTAAACCTAAAGGGTGGATATTTTAATCGACAGCAACATGTTTGTCTTGGTCCTTAAAAAGGTTTAGTAATATATCTTTTGGATTCTAAGTTTATTCATCTTTGTGCAATTCAGGGTGATATAGGAGGCTATCTTAATGATGGATATTTGATGGAGGCTCAGCAATTTCCATCTTCGATGATGATAAGACCTGCAGAAGAAGGCGGATACCCTGAATATAGAAAGGAGGAAGCACAAAAGAACATGCTATTCCTGCAAAATAGTCCGGAAGTTTCATCTGCTGTATCCTCTAGTACTGGAATTAAAATAAGGTCTCGACAACCAAACAGTCAACAGAGCGCTCAAAGTAACGTGTCTCATGGAACTGCCCCAAGAAGAATACGTCTGCAGATGAAATTTCAAGCCAGGTCAAATTATGGCTGCCTGACTAAGGATTTGAGCCTTCCGGATGAAAATACTGAAGTGCCTATGGTCGTGAAGGTAAGCGAGTTATTTTATTTCTGGTCAATCTGATTTGCCGATCTTCTGACTCCCCCCAGGTGTGATTTTAAAATCTGTTGACTGGCATGTACAGGACAATGATGATACCGACCTGCAAACTTCTGCTTCTGATATTACTTCAGATGGATCTAGAACAGACGCTGTATCTACAACAGACGAGGATGTGGAGGACCGCAATCAGGATGAAGAATCCAGTATGAATGTAAAGCTAAGAAGTGGTTTACAAATTGAAACCAAAGCTCCCTCTATATTCACGAAGGCCCCTGCGCTGAGCTCCATTACTTCAGCACTGCATATTGATGGGAAATCTCTTGCTATTGGTGTCGCACTAGCAGCAGCTGTTGCCCTTTGGGGCTACTTTGTATTCTGAGGTCCTTTGATTTTTCGAGACAACTTATATTATATGTACTAATGTGCTTAAAGGAACGGAACACTGCCTTGAGGACTGGTATTTAGCGTTGATAAGTAGTAGTTGCACTTTTTGTTTATGTAATTAGCCTTCTTAGTAGTGTACATGTATATTTACTTCATATATTATACAGTGATCTAGCCTACTGATTGTTGGATGTATTTGTGAACCAGATGGTTTAATCCAGATCCTACCCTGTCAAAACCAGCACAATGTTATAGAATTAAAAACCTTATTAAAAAAAATGAAGGAAAAGTTACTGCAACTCTCAACCAAGTGGAGCTGGGTGTAGCAAATTTACTATTAGTGTCATAAGAGGGAAATCAAGAGGCTAAAAGAAACTAGAAGCAATGCATGTCACATAAAGTAGTCCTCTAGATATATAAACCATGGTTGGGGACTTGTGCTTTTACTATACTAATATAGAGACTGGACACACTCATGACTCATTCAAATAAATTATCAATTCTGACAGAAACCAAGTTTATCCTTGAATACAATTTCCACAGATGTAATCCAAGAAATTTTGATTCAGTATACAAGATTTTAAAGAATTTTCTATAATTGCGATCGAGTACAAGCTGGATTTTCATATCCAGTATTGTTTAAAATATATGTTAATAGAAATGCGAGATTCCCAAAAATCGTTGATGAAATAGTTATCAAATGATTAGTTGTCATCGTGATATTAGATGTTTACTCATAAATGAGATGGACCCCTCTTGTATTAATATGCACCCACAAATTAAAAATGTCATGTATTTGTCACATCATTTTGTGAAAATTTTGGGAAATCTAGCACTACTCTAATATGAATCCCTTAAATAAAAAGATGACACATGCCATTTTGATTTTTTTTTTTTGGTACTTAACATTGCTCGTAAAAGAATTCTGTAAGAATTCAAATTAAATACATTCTTAGGATAAGAAGGTATAATTAAATGATTCGTTAAACTCCTGAGCGAATGCAGTTGGACTTTCATATCTTGCATTCAAAATGCGTACAGCTGTAATTTTAAAAAATACAAACATCAATCGAAATTCATATATTTAAATCCAAAAAAAATCATGAGTTTTTTTATTACCATCAATCAAATTATAAAATTGAGATTATTCGAGAATACCATCAAATTATATAATTGAGATGGTATGAAATCTAGAATACCACTCTATTTTAGAAAATAATTTAAAATTTTGATCTAGTATCAAAGAATTTAAAAACTCAAATTCTGGTCGAATACAGCTGGATATTTGTTAATATTCAAAAAATTGTAATAAGTTATTTGAGATTCAAATGGAGTACAACTGGATTTTTAAAATGTAAAAAATGATCTTAAAAATCCAAATTAAATACACCCCGTGATGAGATGGTAGAAGCTATTGTAATTACGAGTAGAATGAGTCAGTTCTATGTAATTAGTGCTGTCGCAACTTTCATTTTGGTTTTATGTAATATTCACGAGTTAAAAGCTCAACTTGAGCTGGTTCATTATGGCAATACTTGTGCCATGGCCGAGCAAATTGTGAAAGATGAGGTCAGAAATGCTTTCAATAGAGACCCGGGGCTTGCTGCCGGTCTTGTTAGACTCCAGTTTCATGACTGTTTTATCAGGGTAAGCATTTTCAAGTTGCACTCCAATTTTTTTGGTAATTAATTATACACTTACACAGTCGAACTATTTACCTCTCGTAAGTGGGATAAGAGCTCAAATCAATGCAACTAACCTTTGTTGGCACTCCAATTATTTTACTATAGGGTTGTGATGGATCAGTGCTCATAGACTCAACATCATCAAACACTGCAGAAAAGGATTCGCCAAATGCTCCTGGTCTTCAAGGATTTGAAGTCATAGACAAAGCCAAGGCTAGGATCGAAGCAGTTTGTAGAGGGGTGGTCTCATGTGCTGACATAGTCGCCTTTGCTGTGCGCGATAGCATTGAGATGGTATGAGTTGGAATGCACAATCTTTCGACATGAATAGTGAATAGTTATGACACAGACACTACTGGATTTTGCCAAAATACTCAGCAGTTCGCACATTGTTTCATAAGATGCATATTACTATTTACTGTACATGTGTAATATGATTAACTTCTTGATACTCATATGCAGACCGGGGGGCTTGGCTATGATGTACAAGCTGGAAGAAGGGATGGGAGAGTGTCATTAGCTTCCGAGGCATCCAGTGGCCTAACATCTCCCGGGGACAACCTTACAAAACTAACTCAAGCCTTTGCAAAGCGAGGACTCACCCAAGAAGATATGGTTACTCTATCAGGTGATTAATTAATCAAACCACTAATCATTACTTTTCTATGCATCATTAGTCCTGCTTCAATACTGAATTAAAATCACATATTAACTCAATATCTGATATGCACTTGCAACAGGTGCTCACACCATTGGCCGCTCTCATTGCACATCCTTCACTTATAGACTGTATAATTACAATAACACAGGCGTTCAGGACCCGAGCCTAGATCGTGCATATGCTGCACATCTACAGCAGGAATGTCCGCAGAAGATTCCAACTTTGGCCAAGTTGGTTGTTCCGATGAATCCATCAAGTCCAGCAGTGACAGATGCCGGCTACTACATGGACGTTTGGAAAAACAGAGGAATGTTTAATTCAGACCAAACTTTAACGAGCAGCCCAAGGACAGCAAACCAAGTGGAGCAATATGCCATGAATCCGATGCTTTGGAAGTCCAAGTTTGCTGCTGCAATGGTGAAGATGGGTCGCATTGGCGTACTAACAGGGAGCGATGGTGAGATCAGAGCAAATTGTAGGGTCATCAACTGAAACTACCCGGGAAAATGTCTTGTTCTTGCTGCTGTTAGTGATTTTGATATCAACCATAAGCAGTAATATGGTCTACCTAATATGTTGTATGTGAGGATTTCTGCCTATGGTTTGTAAAAACGTAAAATCCTTGATATTTTTTTTTTATCCCCTTGAGATGTGCTTCGAAAATTTTGGAACCAAATGCATGAGTGTACCAAGTCACAGGATAATTTACGCAAGTTAATGATGGGTATAATACTAACTACAGAGCAACAATGGACAGTTATATATATATATATAATAACAAGAACAAGGCAAATAACTAAATAACCAACTAACGAAATAAAACACGAAGGTAATAACAAATTATAAAGACTGTAATTGACAAAGAAAGTAAAGAAAATTTATCTCTTATCGCTTTCCAAATTCTGATAAGAAGAAGAACACAACAACTGAGTCACCAAACCCTTCAAGAGGACATGACTGTTCTTGAAAAGATTATTGCCCCCCACTTAAGCTGTGATGGAATGCAGCAATATCGCTTTCAGGATAAAACAACAACAGATCAATCTGGCCATAGAACCAACAATGATCAGCCGCGACTCGCACCTCAGTTTGCCCATAAAAACCTATGCAACTCATATATGTTTGCGAGTTAGGCACCGATACTTGTGTTTTTTAATCTCAGGTATACCTCTCAATATATAGGCATCTCAAGTTGCTCTTCTTCTATTTTACTCGATGTGGTATCTCAAGTAACAAAACAGAAAAAGTAAACAAAATGGGTTTTCCTTATTATTTATATTATATCTTGATTAATTAATATTAATATTACAAAATATATTCAGAGTATGATTAAAATAATCCTTACTCAATATATTTAATATTAATAATTAAATAATCAATAAATATAAATAATTAAACTTGTAATAGAAAAGAAAAATATAAGAGTTCACACTAGCTCTAGGCCACACAAACATTCCACTTATACTAGTAGTTGTAAACAACATTAACACAAGATGCTATATAAACTCAATATCTTTCTTTTACAATACAATGTGGGACAAAATCTCCATAACCCATTTCAAACAAGCAACTTTATCTTAATATATTCATGAATTCCACTAAGAAAATGTCTTAAATCCAAATATGAAAGTTTAACTCCTCATGTCAAGGAACAACCTCCAAGTGTTAGCTTCCGGAAATCATATCAAGAACATATATAAAATATGTCTCAAACTATCCATTTTCTAACAATCCCCCACAAATCCATAATTAAGTTGCATACCAGATTTTATACATGACATGTTTTTCAGAGTCGGTACCCTTCCGGGTTTGAACCCTCCTAAGTCCTCTACTTCGATGGCTACCGGATACAGATGGAATGTTTCACCTTGAATCTTTATCCGTAGGGTGTAACCACACTCCATAAATGACGACAAGTTAAAGGCTATGGTGCCAATCTACGGCTTTGAGACGTTAATGGTCGTGTCTCGATCCTGTTCGTCGAATGTTTAGAGGAATAACCCTTTCCTCTAATTGCGACCACACAATTACATTCGCTTAGCTGGGCATCTCCAGAGATGTACTACTATCATCTCGTCAACCGACTTGACCCCATTCAGAGTTCAAATAACTCTTGCTAACTAGCAGTTCAAGTACCTCTTAAGGTTTACAGGGGATAGACTCAGATACATAAGTATCTAAATGTATATGGTATAGGTACTACCAATTCATCCTTACAACTTGTTATTACCACATTGAATACACTTCGAGGGATCTCCTCTCAGGTGTATTGGGTTCCCGCTGTTGATGAATTATGATGGGTTATCAACCCCATCCCCAACCTCGACTTATGGACTACAACATGCTCAAGCCCTTTAGTCAGCGGATCAGCTATATTATCTTGAGTTCCTATGAACTCTATAGCTATAATTCTATCAGACACAAGACCCCTTATAGAATTTAGTCTAACTTGGACGTGTCTCTTTGTTTTAGCATTATACTTCACACTTCTAATATTGTCGATAGTTGTACGGCTATCACAATGAACAGAAATGGCAGGAAGCGGCTTGCTTACTACAGGTTACATTGACATGAGTCCATGTAACTATTCAGCCTCCGTCTCTGTGGCATCAAGTGCACACAACTCAACCTCAAAAGTAGACCGAGTAATCAAAGTCTGTCTAGAAGACTTCCAGGACACTGCTCCACCCGTAAGGGTAAATACATATCCATTCACTCCATTGGAACCAAATTTCTTAGCTATCCAACTTACATCACTATACCCTTCGAGTACCCCCGGAAATCTCCGGTAATGCAAGCCAAGGAAAATAGTTCCCTTCAGATATCTAAGAACTATATCCAGTGCCTCCCAATGAGTTTTGTTCGGACAACTTGTATATCTAGCTAACTTAGACACAGAATAAGAAATATCTGGTCTAGTCACATTAGCAAGATATTGCAAACTACCAATAATCTGAGAATACCTTAACTGAGACACAAGAACACCTGAACTATTCTTGACTAAGGCAACTTTTGAGTCATATGGTGTACTAGCGATTCTATAATTGAATAATTGTACTTCTTAAGTATAGATTTCTCTATGTAATGAGACTGTGACAATGTTATTCCATCAGTTGACTGAGTCAACTTGATCCCAAGAATCACATTAGCCTCACCCATATTCTTCATTTCAAAGTGCCTCTTCAAGAAACTCTTTGTCTCATTAATAATCTCAATATTGGTTCCAAACAACAAGATATCATCTACATACAAGCACACAATCACACAATTATTACCTCTAACCTTATAGTAAACACACTTGTCACTTTCATTAACCAAAAACTCGAAGTCTAAAATAGTTTCATCAAACTTTTTATGTCAGTCTATAGGTGTTTGTTTAAGGCCATAGATGGACTTGACTAGTCTACATACTTTCCTCTCATTACTAGATGCAACAAATCCCTCAGGCTGATCTATATAAATCTCTTCTTCAAGGTCACCATGAAGAAAAACTGTCTTTAAATCCATTTGATGGATGATAAGACCATGTACAGAAGCCAATGCAATAAGCATTCTGATTGTTGTCATTCGGGCAACTGAAGAATATGTATCAAAATAATCGATGCTTTCCCTTTGCCTAAAGTCCTTAGCAACTAGCCTAGCCTTGTACTTATCTATTGAGCCATCAGGGTTTAGCTTCCTCTTGAAGATCCATTTACATCCAATAGTAGAACACCCAGGAGGGAGATCAACTAACTCCCATGTTCCGTTTGAAACAATTGAGTCAATTTCACTCTTTACAGCGCCTTTCCAATGCCTCGACTCCGAAGAATCCATGGCTTGACGGAAATTAAAGGCTCATCCTCGACATTGTAAGTGATAAAGTCATTTCCAAAGTCCTTGACTACCTTTGCACGCTTACTCCTTCTAGGTTCCTCTACTTCGTTAGGAGTCGAGCTACTACTAGGATCCACCCCCACATTTGTCATCTTTTCCACATGATCAGGAATAGAAATCGATGTGTGAGTGGGATCATCCTCAGAACTACCCCAAGGTATACTAGTCTTCATTGGGAATACTTCCTCAAAGAAAGTTGCATCAGGAAACTCAACTATCGTATTCGCCACAATACCATCTATGTCAGATTTTAATACTAAAACTCTCATAGCAGTTGTGGTTTCAAGATAGCCCAGAAAGATACAATCAACAGTTTTCGGACCCAGTTTCTTTCTCTTGTGTTCAAGGAAAAGCACCTTAGTAAGGCACCCCCACACACGAAGATAACTCAAACTTGTCCTACGCTTTCTCCATATTTCATACGGTGTCTTGTCCATATGTTTCAAAGGGACTCTATTCAGAATATGGCAAGCCATATTCAGAGCCTCTTCCCACATGTACTTAGGCAGCCCCGAATTAATCAGCATACTATTAATAATGTCTTTAAAAGTTCTATTCTTTCGCTCTGCCACCCCATTAGACTCAGGTTTGTATGGTGGAGTAACCTCATGAACTATTCCATTGCTTGCGCAAAATTCATTAAACAAGGTACTCGTATACTCACCACCTCTATCAGATCTAAAACGTTTAAGTACTTTGCCATTTTATGTTTCAGCTTCATTTTTATACATAATGAATTTATCTAGTGCTTTATATCTCTATGTTTAAGCAAATAAACATAACAATATCTACTACAATCATCTATAAAGGTAATAAAATATCTACAGTGATCTTTAGTCAACCACCACCAAATTCACATATGTTTGAGTGCACTAAATCTAACAAGTCAGAATCCCTAACAACATTATGAAATGGTTTCCTTGTTAATTTAGTAGTCACACATACTTGACATTTAGTTTTCTTATCAATGGCATGCTTTGGAATCAACTCTAAATTCATCATATTCTTTAGAGCACCAAAATTTAAATGACCAGGTCGTAAGTGCCACAAGTCAGATGATTCAACATAAGTAACAGAAGGTGCAACACTATCGTTAATAAAATCACCCAAAACGGGTTCAACATTTATTAAAAACAAACCATCAGACAAGTAACCCTTGCCAAAAAATGTACCAGTAAGAGTAATAACTACTTTATTATACTTCAAAAAAAGTTTAAAGCCGTTTTTAACTAAACAACTTCCACTTATAATATTTCTACGAATAGAGGGAACATGATGCACTCTAGTGAGAGATAGAATCCGCCCAGAAGCAAACTTCGAGTCTATGTTTCCTATTCCAAGCACTTGTGCAGCACTAGCATTCCCCATCGTCACTGCCACTCCATGACTCTGTTGATAAGATACAAACAAACTAATATCAGCACAAATATGTACATTAGCTCCAGTATCAATCAACCACTCATGTGACAGATAAGTGGAAAGTAGTACAGGGTTGTAAGTAACATACCCGTCATCGGTCCTAGAGGCAACAACCTCACCAATGACCATGTTAGCTACTGGCCCACTCGTGGTTCCAAGTCCAAGCACAGTGTTTGCTTGAGCTACCACTCCAGCTTTCTTAGCTTTCTTATTAGGACAGTCTTTGCTCCAATGACCAACCTGTCCACAAGACCAACATGGTTTGTTCGCCTTTGGTTTCTTAGCCTTGTTCTTGTCAGGTTTAGTGTTCACATTCTTAGTAACTACCTTTCTTTTCTGTCCTACAGTCACTACATTCACCTTCGAGCTCCCATGTTCCACAGGCAACACATGTCCCTGTTTGGACTTGTGTTGTTCCTGTACAGAGATGTCCAACATCAAGTCAGTTCTTGTGATCTCTCCTTTCTGTCTTTTCAGGGAGAGAGCAAACTCTTTCCAAGACTTAGGAAGCTTTTCAATCACAGACATCACTCGAAACTTCTCAGGCAAGACCATACCGAACTCACCCAAATTATGAACTAACATCTCAAACTCATGAAACTGTTCAGTCATGGATTTTCCATCCACCAGCTTGAAAATCGAGAAACCTAGCCACATAATACTTCTCAAGACCTTGAGAATCAGTATTATGGGTTTGGTCCAGCTTATCCCATAAGACTTTAGCAGTATAGGTATCTGATAAATAAACATCGAAAAAAGTGTTCTCCAAGGCTGCCAAAATGGCTGCCCTAGCCACCCCATCCTTCTCAGCCCATAAAGTATAAGCCTTAACAGATTCAGCCTTCTGTTGATCCAACACAGGAGGATCTTATTGTACCACTGGCCATAGGCCCTTAACCGTTAACCAGAGTTTCATCTTTTCTGCCAACGAGAAAAAGAAACTCCACCACTAAATTTATCAGGCATACCCGATAAATCAATTGGCTGGGGAAAACGGTACGTGGTCCAGTCAATGGTAGTAGTACCACCAGAACCAGAACCAGTCTCAACAGTTTTAGGAACATCAGTTTCGTTAACCATCTTGCTAATTAACTATATATAACTATAATCTCTTCAAGATTGATGGGTATAATACTAACTACACAGCAACAATAGGCAGTTATATATATATAATAACAAGAAGAAGGCAAATAACTAAATAACCAACTAACGAAACAAAACGCGAAGGTAATAACAAACTATAAAGACTGTAATTGACAAAGAAAGTAAAGAAAACTTTTCTCTTATCGCTTTCCAAATTCTGATAAGAAGAAGAATACAACAGCTGAGTCGCCAAACCCTTCAAGAGGACTTGACTGTTCTTGAAGAGATTATTGCCCCCCACTTAAGTTGTGATGGAATGCAGCAATATCGCTTCCAGGATAAAACAACAACAGATCAATCTGGCCACATAACCAACAATGATCAACGGCAACTCACACCTCAGTTTGCCCATAAAAACCTATGCAACTCATATATGTTTGCGAGGTAGGCACCGAGACTTGTGTTTTTTAATCTCAGGTATACCTCTCAATATATAGGCATCTCAAGTCGCTCTTCTTCTATTTTACTCGATGTGGTATCTCAATTAACAAAACAGAAAAAGTAAAAAAATGGGGTTTCCTTATTATTTATATTATATCCTGATTAATTAATATTAATATTACAAAATATATTCAGAGTATGATTAAAATAATCCTTACTCAATATATTTAATATTAATAATTAAATAATCAATATATATAAATAATTAAACTTTTAATAGAAAAGAAAAATATAAGAGTTCCCACTAGCTCTAGGTCACACAAACATTCCACTTATACTAGTAGTTGTAAACAACACTAACATAAGATGCTATATAAACTCAATATATTTCTTTTACAATACCAATGTGGGACAAAATCCCCATAACCCATTTTAAATAAGCAACTTTGTCTCAATATATTCATGGATTCCACTAAGAAAATGTCTTAGATCCAAATATGAAAGTTTAACTCCTCATGTCAAGGAACAACCTCCAAGTGTTAGCTTCCGGAAATCATATCAAGAACATATATAAAATATGCCTCAAACTTTCCATTTTCTAACAGTTAACCCCTTACAATAATACTTAAGAATCTCAGATTAAGCGCATAAACGGGTTAAATGGTTATTTGGTTATTGAATTGGAGCTCAACTTGCAAATAGGTACTAACACTCAACAAACTTGCGGTCAACTAACTGAACTAGTATAAACTTGCATTTACACCACCGCCGTTAACATATCTAACGGGACTAACGAAATTTTGATGTGGCTCGATGACATGTTTAAAAAACGTCAAAATGGTTTGCTAATTTGTCATAACCCCTCATATTTGATATAACCCGATCCAATAACACTCTATATACACACAAATTGGGGATAAATTATGATTAAGAATATTGAACATACATACACTATATATACAATATATATATATATGTATATATATATGTATATATATATAATTGGAGAGTAAAGAGAGAAACTAAGAATATGAGTTCATCAAATTCATAATTCTCTAGGTCATATCAATAATATCTTCAAACGGGAGTTAAATGCGAATGTGGTATTCTTGATGCATGTTGGGAGTTATATTTAAAAGGCCCTAAATTGAAATTGGGTATATGAACTCTAGAATTTACATGACCGATTCTTCTTTATTCATTTCTTTTTTGGTTGAGAATTCTTTGGGATGGTATCATCATTTGATGAATGGATTCGTTTAATGGATGGAGTTTTTTTTAGAAAAGAGATATTATCATCATTAAACATTCGGACAATATTGTCTCCAAATAAATGACTAGGAGGAGACGAAAATACCAAGAAACTATTGACCTCATAAGGTATTCTTTCCATGCTATGGGCAACTTTGTTGGCTTGGTTTCTAACAAATCTAACTGAAAGACGATTATTGCAACGCAAAATATCCCTATAGTACTGAATCATGTCTCCCAGTTCTAGAAGGTCTTGCTGGCCTTGCTGCACTGCTTTAACAACCTGTAGCGAGTCACTTTCGATCAACACATTCCCAGATGTGATTTTAGTGGCCCAAATCAAGGCTTCAACTATGCCTGTGACCTCTGCTTCCAGAACCGATAATGAGCCTTGCATCTGCTTGTTTTCCCCAGGATATAATGACCAAGGTGGTTCCTCAGTACCATTCCCAGTGAGTAGTGGTCTTGGCCCTCCACCAGCGAGGCATCGACATTAAGTTTTAAACTTCCTAAGGTCGGAGTCTGCCATCTTCTAACATTCTCTTGTCTTTCAACTGGTTATGTGGCTAGACTTTGAGATTTCGTGTTTGTTTCTTGCCATTCAAGGATCTGACCTCGACTCCAAGCCATTACAGAATCTAGATTCATATTCCTATTTTCAAAAATTCTCTTGTTTCGTATAAATCACAGTCCCCAAAGAACAGTCACGATTTTTAGCAGCTCCTCTGTAGAGCCACAAGACAATTTTTGCAGAAGCCATTCATTATTGTTTTCAATGTCCCATCTATCAACACTTATTCCCATACTCGGCCAGCACTCCTTAGAAAAACTGTATTCAAAAAACAGGTGTCTCAAATGTTCGACTTCTCCGACACACATTGCACATATAATAGGAACTGGCACACCCCGTCCTCGTAACAAATTTCTAACTGGGAGTGTGTTGCGACAGAACCTCCATAAAAACACTCTAACTTTATGTGGGAAATTTAGCCTCCAGATTGTACTCCACCCTCTAGATCTCTGAACACTTGTAGCAGCTGTATGTTATTGACACCATTGATAATAACCAAACTTCACAGTATACTTACCATTCTTGGAATGATTCTAGGCCATCCTGTCTTCTGTATATCTTTGTGGAATTCTGGTTTTCAAGATTGCATCGACATCTAAACTGCTAAAATAGAGGTCCAACTTACTTTGATCCCACTCTTTTCTGTTTTCCTGGAACAAATCACAGACTCTTAACTGGGTTACATCCCCTCTGACTTGATCTTTGTTAACACAGTAATCTTTTTTGTACGCAGCCAACGATCGTTCACAACACTAATTGATTTTCCATCACCCACAACCCAACGCAGCCCCTTTTTCATTTCCTATTTTGCCTCCCATATCCCAGACCATGTATAGCTTTCCCCCCTTTCCTATCTGCTTCAATAAAAAACATTCATGGGTAGTATTTGGCTTTTAACATCCTGGACATAAGAGACATGGGTTCATGAATTAGCTTCCAAAATTTCTTACTCAAAAGGGCAATGTTAAACCCGTTTATATCTCTAAAACCCAGCCCCCCCATCATTTTTTAACATGTACATCCAATGCCATCCAAGCCAGCGAATACCTTTCCTGTTTGCATTGTTGGATTTCCACCAGAATGAGTTCATCACCCTTTGAATCTCTTGACACAAAGCTTTCGGCAGCAAGAAGCATGACATCGCATACGCGGGGATAGCTTGCACTACATTTTTTAGCATTATCAGTTTTTCAGCTCAAGATAAGAGTTTCGAGCCCCATCCTTCAATCTTCTGAATGACCTTCTCCTTAAGGTAATTGAAAACTCTCTTCTTAGACCTGCCAATCAATGATGGAAGTCCAAGGTATTTACTTTCCCCTATATCTTTACGCACCCCAATCTCATTTTTTATTTCTTCATACTTATCTCTTCGAACATTCGAACTAAAAAAGATCGTTGACTTCTGATAATTCACAGCTTGACCTGAAATAAGCTTATACTCCTTTAGCAGAGTTTTGATTTCTACTGCTTCATCCTTGGAGGCTTTAAAAAATAGAAAACTATCATCAGCAAATAAAAGGTGCGTAATAGAGGGAGCGTTGTTACAAATACAACAACCATTTATTCGATTATTCTCAACAGCTTTCTTAAGTGAAAGTGATAATTCCTCTACACACAATAAGAACAGGTAGGGTGAGAGAGGGTCTCCTTAACGGAGACCTCTGCTTGAAATTATAGGGCTTAATAAGCGAGCCTTGACACGAGATAGAATATGATACAATGGAGACACACAACATTACCCATTTAATCCATTTCTCTGCGAAACCCATGCTTTGCATCATTTCTCTGAGGTAGTACCATCTCACTCGATCATAAGCTTTGTGTTAGGGAGAAAACACGCGCTAAATTTACACGCAAGTATACGCATTCGCAAGTAATATAGAATTCTTTCTAGTTCGTTCCCACATAGACTGTTTAGGTTAAGTTCAATTTATGCACTTATGCAACAATGGTATGGCTATCGTTCAATGCTAAGACAAATAACAAATTGACTTTTGATTAAACTAAGAGATTATACTAAATAACATTAACTAAGAAAATTGAGGTTGAATTACTTATATGAGACAAACATGGGATTCTAACTTCATTGCTACTTCATTCAAAGTCATTGTTCTTAACCTTAGCATGCAATGGTGATGACAACTAATCAGATAATACGAAACTAGTAAACAACAACTTTCGTTGTACGAATACCCTACTATCAGACATCCACAAAAGAGATAGAAGCTGAATAGACACCAAATATGTTGTGACCCTATACGTCTATAGAATTTGACAACACAAAGGTTTAATGCGCAAGTTATCTATCGTGATTACATAGGTCAAGTAAGATGGTTAAAATTACCTACGAATCATGCATAACAAATACATGAACCTATGCTAGCATGGCAAGTTCTAAACCCCTATATTCACTTTCGCTTTAATAGAGATTAACACGTTATCTTATAAGTTCGCGACACTCATAAGATAAATAAGCACAACCAATACTAGGAAATCATATAATCACCACACACTAAGATATCGAAACAAATTAACTATTAAAATCCATAAGTAAATCCGTTAGAACCCCACATAATGAATAGTTCATAACCAAACACATCATCACCGTGGGTTCCGATAAAAGCATGGTTTTAATAAACTAGTTCTTTATAAAACTGAATAATAAACAGGTGTATGATCACAAGAGTATTAAGTTCAACAAATAAGAAAACTAGCATCCAAGATTACAACATAAACAAAGAATCACAAGAATAAACTAGATCCTCTTCGCCTTCGTTGAATTGTGCTATACGGTCTTCTTACGTCTTCTCCTTGCTCCTTGTTGTGTCTCTCTTGTGTATCACGTCCTTTAAAACATCTTATTTAGGCTTTAAATAGGCTGTAGGATCATCATGGGCCTCTAACAGTCAAAATCATACAAGAATCAGGAAACTGCAGAATCGACCTAGCGCGGCTGCGCGCTATCCCAGCACGGGCGCGCGGTACTTTTGTCCAACCGGCGCGGGCGCGCGCTAACACAGAGCGGGCGCGCTAAGCTTCGGGAAAAAATTATGATTTTTGTTTTATTCGCTGGATATTGATGGCGATCAACAAGCAATCATCTGAGGCACCTTCCTAATACTTATTTAGCACCAAAACAATGTTAAATCTCCTCCTTCCTTCATCTATGCCCTGAAATACAAAACACTACAAAAACACATCAAATACACAAATAACTTGAGTACAAAACACCAATTCGAGCCTTTATAAAGCGTTCTAAGTGGATATAAATACCACTTAACACAACCCCAAACTTGAATCGATGCTTGTCCTCAAGCATAAACAGACTCAAAGAACGGAAAATAAAAATGCATGAATGCAACTAACATGAATGCAACGATCCCCTCAGATTAAATAAACCAACCAATGATCAACATCTCAACAAGTGCAATTATTCGCACAAAGTTCAAACAAATCCCACAAATCAACTTACAAGCCAGAAACGTGTGTGTGTGCAAATGATTAACAAATTTACTCTCGTACTAGATCAATAATCATAACCCACCACATGTAGGTTGCGTTAGATTAGTGGATCCCAGACTATAAAAGCCTTAGGTCACTAGGCACAAAGTCCCCTAAGAACTTAATAACTCGAGTTTTAAAGAGTCCACTCGTGATCAATTATGCATCAACGCATATATTTTTTTCTTTCTATTTTCCTTCTCTTTCTTTTCACATAATTTATGAACGAGTGTATTTCGCTCCATCTCGCTCAACCCTAGACTACTCATATAAATATGAGCCGGCTACTTGCCATTTGACACATAGCCACAACTAGCAATGAAATCCAATGTTTTCTCCAATTTTTAAAAAACCATGTTATTTTACCATTAAGAGAATATCATATATTCTAGACATAAATAAGTGATTAAACCTCGATAAACAACAAGAAATTATCATGATCTAGCACTTAAGCAACCTATAAGACTTAGTGAAAATTTTCATATTTCTAGCATACAAATCAACTCGTTAAGACTTAACATCCCTCTATACGACATCACTACACTCGCATCAATATCACAGATTAATCGGAAAAGCAAACTTAAGGGATCAGGATATAATGCACATGCAACTATATGCAACATACTAACATGCAAAATAAATATGCAAACTAAAAAAAACTACATGACAAATATGCAACTATATGAACTAAACTAGCATGAATATGCAACTAAATAGACTCAGACAAACATATTCCTTAAATACCACCCCCAAACTTAAAATTTTCATTGTCCTCAGTGAAGCTAATAGTAAGGAATAAGGCATACCTACTCGGAATCAAAATGGTCATCACCCTTCGCGGGTGGAGTGTCAGGAGGCGGGTACACAGAATCCTCACCAAAAACTAGCCAGCATCCTCAACTCCCGTGGCTCTGAAAGCTATACCCAACGTCTGGGTGAGATCATGTGCAAACCTGCTATGGATGTCATGCATCGCATCCATCCGCCTCATCAAGCGCCTATACTGCGTCCAAACCAGCACTGTCTTCTACATCCTGCTGTTGCTGCTGCTGTGATGAACCGGCCTCACCCATCTGATGTCCCCATGCCACTCTGCGTGCCTGAAAAGAACCACCAGCATAAGTCTGATCAGCTGGTCGGCCACCCGGCAAGTAATCATAAGTGTAGCCAAGCCCCTTCTCATCAACCTTCCCACCATACCACTCCTACATTACTGTTATCATCGAACTGTCAATAGGGGCACTAGGTAACTGCAGCTGCTCGTGTGCGGGCATATGAACTCCAACTGCCATGCACAGCTTCATCACAATCGACGCATACGGAATAAAACCATAGTGCTCCCACACAGAAGCCTCAGAATACCCTGATAAATAATGGAGCCAAGATCCACATAGTCGCCCTGCAATATCCCCCACAACAACTTGGCACAATCCACAATAACATCATGCACACGTGAAGAAAGCATAATGTTCGTACAGATAAAAGAGTTCCATGCACAAGCGAACCTGTTCATCCAAGAGGCAGGAAAAGTGGCATACTCATTCGAGCCCTTCTTGAACTTCCACTGAGTGTTTGGGACACACGGCGTAGCAACAATCATGTCCAAGTCAAAATCCTCACCGGCCTTCGTCACCCAATCCTCCTGAGCTGGCTGTCTCTTGGGCTGTTTAATCACCCGACGAATAGCCTTTGACGTATAATCCACCGTCAACCCCCGAACCATCAAGTACCCATTCTTATCCGCCTTCACGTTCGCATAAAACTCGCGAACAACACTTATCGGCACATCAGCGGGTGCCTCACAAAAAGAGACCCAACCCATCTCCAGAATCATCTCCAAAAGCTTACCATCCCTCCCCGATGGTAGAAAATCCCACTCCTTCACTATGGGCTTCAATAGCAACCTAGTATACTCTGCTTCAGCCTTCGGAGTAACAAACCTAGGCCTCACACCCCCAACACTTGAAGAATAGGTGGTGCTGCTGCTAACTTGAGTCCTTGCTCTCTTGGGTGCCATTGGATTTGAATAAGTTGAGAGAAGAAAAGTGTATAAAAGAGATTTAGAGTTTGAGAATTGAAAAGTATGATGGAGATGATTGTGTATAAGTGTATGTATATATAGGGATTAGAATTAGGTTTAGAATAGAAGTGGGATAAGATTATGGAATTAGTAGGGGTAATGAGGTGTAAGAATTGAATTGGAGAAGTAATTTAGGGAAGTGGGGGAGGGAAATTCGGCTGGTGAGGTTGAATTTGTTTTGAATTTTTTTTTTTTGATTTTTTTTCTTCTACAGGGGGTCAGCGCGGCCGCCCCGCCAGGCCGCGCGGCCGCGCCGTGTCTTTGGAGTTCTAGCGTGGCCGCCACGCTTCCCAGCGCGGGCGCGCCGTTCTTCTGTACTTTCAGCGCGGCCGCCCCGCCAGGTAGCGCGGCCGCGCCGTGCTTCTGGAAAAAACACCATGTTTTCTGTTTTTTTCTATTTTTTGTGTTTTATTCTGCTTTTTCTTCCTTCTAACTTCTACTAATGTACAACAAGCTTGGGTTGCCTCCCAAGAAGCGTTTGGTTTATGTTGCTAGCTTGACGTAGAATCCTGAGATCAAGTAGACAATAAAACGGCACTAACCACCTCGCGATTTTCCGTATCCCCATAGTAATGCTTCAACCACTGTCCATTCACCTTGAATGCTTGGCCTAGATCATTCTCAAAAATCTCCACCGCTTCATGTGGAAACATAGTTTTGATAACAAATGGCCCTGACCATCTCGACTTCAATTTCCCAGGAAAAAGACGGAGACGGGAGTTGGACAAAAGAACTTATTTCCTTGACACAAATGATTTGAGCACTAAACCCCTATCGTGCCACCTCTTGACTTTCTCCTTATACATTTTGTTGTTCCCATATGCTTGAAGTCGAAACTCATCGAGTTTATTCAATTGAAGTATTCTTTTCTTTCCAGCTGCATCCATATCAAGGTTCAATTTCTTCGAAGCCCAATACGCTTTGTGCTCTAACTCCACAGACAAATGATATCATTTACCATAAACCAACTAAAACGGAAACGTGCCTAGCGGAGTCTTGAATGCTGTTCGATATGCCCAAATAGCTGCATCCATCTTCAAAGACCAATCCTTCCTTGATGGACATACAACTTTCTCCAGAATACGCTTGATCTCTCTGTTAGACACCTCAGCTTGACCATTAGTCTGAGGATGGTAGGTTGCAGCAATGCGATGATTCACATTATATCTTTGCATCATAGCAATGAACTTGCGATTGCAGAAATGCGATCCTGCATCACTGATTATCACTCTTGGGGTCCCAAATCTTATGGATATCTGTTTGTGAAGAAAATTAAGCACTACCTTCGCATCATTCATCGGCAAAACTTTAACACCAACCCATTTTGACACATAATCGACAGCCAACAAGATATATTGATTATTGCAAGACGAGACAAATGGCCCCATGAAGTCAACTCCCCAAACATCGAAGACCTCAACCTCGAGAAGCACATTAAGAGGCATCTCATTCTTCTTTGATATATTACCAACAAGCGGGCATCGATCACACTTCAAAACTAACTGATGCGTATCCTTAAACAATATAGGCCAGAAGAATCCCGCTTGAAGGATACGAGCTGTTCTCTTTTCTCCACCATAGTGGCCTCCATAAACAATCGAATGATAGTCTCGCAAGATACCCTCCGTCTCGCTGTACGGAATACATCTCTTGATGATTTGGTCAGCTCCTTACCAAAACAAAAACGGCTCATCCCACATGTACCACTTCAACTCGTGAAGAAACTTCTTCCTTTGAGCAGAAGACAAATCTGGAGGCATAATGTTGCTCACAAGGTAGTTCACAATGCCTGCAAACCACGGTTCTTCTTCTTGCTGTTGTATTTTAATCGCAGCGGAAGCATGTAAAAGCACTTTTACACATACAAAATCCAAATAAAAGCATATAAATCGTGGTAAAAACATAAGGATCGATTACTAACCTTTAATATGTGATCCAAAAGCAACGATCGGAGATCCTTAGCAGCTGCTCCTCAAACGTGAAGCACTCCACCGGTATCCACCAAGAAAACGACGTTAAGGAGGAGGAGGAGGTGGAGAGAATTAGGTTTTATAAAATTTTGGGGTTTCGGGTTAAGAATAAAAATAGGGTTTATAATAGTATATTTATAGGCAAAATTTTCAGCTGAAATTTTCCCATAAATATTATTATTATTATCCCATTTATTATTCTCATTAATAATTAAAACACCTTTTAATTATTAATTCTTTTTCTAAACACTTTAGAAATAATTCTCTCTCTTGATTTAATTTCCAAAATTTAAATCCTTAATTAATAATATTAAGAACTTTTCTTAATTAATTTATAATCAATTAAATCTCATTTAATCAATTATTAAATTTGCCAATTAATTATTTATTTCATAAATAAATAATTATTAGCCATTATTAATTAATTCCTCCACCATTAAATCATTCTCTTTTTATGGTGTGACCCTGTAGGTTCAATATTAAGCCGGTAGTAGAAATAAATAATAATAAAACTATTTTATCATTATTTATATAAATTCTCTAATTTATTAAATATGATTAATTAATTAATCACATTTATTCTACATCGTGAGGGATACTTCTCAGCATATCGCGACTATCCGGATAATACGAATTCACTTGCTTACCGTACAATAAACTCCTTCTACCCTACAATGTCCCGATTAAATACAAGGCATGGATCTCGTGTCAAGCCTATCTAATTCAATCACTTGCTTACCATTTACTATGCTTAGTTCTATGCAAATTAGAAACTCCTTTCTAATTTCATTTACTTTGGCCAGAGATTCCTGAACTAGCATAAGTGGATCAGCCTTGAACATTCGCTTCCTTCACTGGAAGGGGTAGATCCTTTATTGATCATACACTATCTTCGTGTACAAATTCCTATACCCAGTAGAGCCCTAATAATTGTCCCTGGAGACTAAGAACTAAACCAAAGCATAGTTCAGTGTACACAAGATGACTATGATGACCTCAAGTCTATGGATACTTGTACAACTATCACTATGTGAACAACTGCTGACACGTGAGTGAACTCCATCAGTTGTTCAGCTGTGCGAGTCATGTTCAGTGAACTTATTCTATAATAAGCACCTACATACTAGCTATAGTGTCACCACACAAATGTCTATGAGAACAGACATCCTTCATAATAAAGCAAGCATAGTATGTACCGATCTTTGCGGATTATTAATTACCAGTTAGTAATCCTATGATCAGGAACTATTTAAGTTTAGAGTTATCATCTTTTAGGTCTCACTATTATGATCTCATCATAATCCATAAAAAGCTTTACTCTAAACTATGGTGTATCTTATTTAAACACTTAAATAGATAGAGCCCGTAATAAAAACAAAACAAGTCTTTTATTAATATCAATGAAATCAAAACAGATTACATAAAAGTTATTCCTAAATCCTAATACATGATTGGACTTAGGACATATTCCTTTCACTTGCACCCCAAACAACTGCTCATCGGGAAAATACTCATTTATCAATGTCTTATCTTGTAAAGCCGTACTTGGATCTTCTAACCGAGATAGATGATCAGCAACTTGATTCTCATTATCTTTCCTATCCTGGATCTCCAACTCAAACTCCTGAAGTAAAAGAACCCATCGAATCAATCTAGGCTTCGAGTCCTTCTTCAAGACGAGATAGCGAATAGCAGCGTGATCAGTGAAAACTGTCAACCTCGTCCCAAGCAAATAAGATCGAAACTTCTCAAAACCGTAGATAATGGCCAAGAGTTCCTTCTCAGTAGTAGTATAGTTTAGTTGAGCATTATTGAGGGTCTTACTAGCATAGTAGACCACATATAATATATTATTCTTCCTTTGCCCAAGAACTGTTCCAACTACATAGTCATTTGCATCGCACATCATTTCAAAAGGCTCATTCTAATCAGGTGCAATTATGACAGGTGCCATAATTAAACTCTTCTTTAAGATCTCAAAAGCAGCTAGACAATCATCATCAAACTTGAAAGGGATATCTTTCTCCAATAAATTGCACAACGGTTTAGAGATTTTAGAGAAGTCCTTGATGAGCCACCGATAGAAACCCGCATGACCAAGAAAACTGTGGATCCCCTTAACAGAAATTGGTGGAGGAAGTTTTTCAATGACCTTCACCTTGGCTTTGTCCACCTCAAGACCCTTACTAGAGACCTTGTGCCCAAGAATGATGCCATGTTGCACCATAAAGTGACATTTCTCCCAGTTGAGAACCAGATTGGTCTCAACACACCTTTTAAGAACTGCACCAAGATTTAGCAAGCACTCTATGAAAGAATCCCCAAACACAGAAAAATCATCCATAAACACCTTCACATTTTGACCAATCATGTCAGAGAAGATAGCCATCATACATCTCTAAAATGTGGCAGGTGCACCACACAACCCAAAAGAAACTCTTCTGAAGGCAAAAGTACCAAACAGACACATGAAGGTAGTATTTTCCTGATCTTCTGGAGCGATGTAAATCTAATTATAGCCCGAATAGCCATCCAAAAGACAATAGTATTCATGCCCAGCCAACATGTCAAGCATCTGATCAATAAAGGGAAGAAGGAAGTGATCCTTCCTCGTGGCCTTGTTCAGCTACCTATAATCCATGCAAACTCTCCACCCCGTGACTGTTCGAGTAGGAATGAGCTCATTCTTCTCATTAATGACCACAGTGATACCTTCTTTCTTCGGCACACACTGAACTGGACTCACCCAAGAACTGTCATAAATGGGATAGATGATCCATGCATCTAGCCACTTGAAAATTTCCTTCTTCACAACCTCTTTCATTATCGAATTTAGCCTTCTTTGTTGCTCAACTGTCGGCTTACTTCCTTCCTCTAGCAAAATTTTATGCATGCAATAAGAATGGCTGATTCCCTTAATATCTGCTATAGTCTATCCAATTGCCGATTTGAATTCTCTCAGAATTCTCAAGAGCTTTTACTCATCACTACCTGAAAGGTCAGATGCAATAATAACATGCAAAGTAGATGCATCACCTAAAAACGTATACCTTAAGTGTTCAGGCAATGGTTTAAGCTCGAGTGTAGGAGCTTCCTCAATAGATGGCTTGAGACGCCCGTCAGCATTCTTGAGTTCCGACATTCCAAGAGATTCAAAAGGCATATCCAGCCTTTGCTTCCAAGGAGAAGCCTTCAAATACTGTAACTGCTCATCACCTTCATCATCTTCACTATCTGAATTTCCCAACAAGGATTTCTCTAAAGCATCAGACCTTAGCATTTGATCAAGTTCTGAAGTAACCACAGAATCGACCAATTCCACTTTTACGCACTCGTTATTATCAGTAGGGAATTTCATGGCATTGAAAATATTGAAAGTTACATCCTGATCCAATACTCGCATAGTGAGTTCACCCTTCTATACATCAGTCAAGGTTCGGCCAGTAGCCAAGAATGGTCTTACCAAGATTATGAGAATCTTTTTATCCTCCTCGAAATCAAGAATTATAAAATCAGCAGGAAATATGAGTTTGTCCACCTTGACTAAGACATCCTTCACAATGCCTCGTGGATATGTAATAGAACGATCGACCAACTGCAAGGACATAAATGTAGGCTTTAGATCAGGTAAATCCAACTTCTTGAAGACAGACAGATGCATCAGATTGATGCTAGCTCCCAAATCACATAAACACTTGTCAAACGACAAGTTTTCGATAGTGCAAGGAATAGTGAAGCTTCCGGGATCTTTAAGCTTCGGGGTCAACTTCTGTTACAGCACAGCACTGCATTCCTCCGTAAGAGCAACGGTCTCTAAGTCATCGAGCTTCACTTTCCTAGAAAATACCTTTCATAAACTTCGCATAGCTAGGCATCTGTTCAAGAGCTTCAGCGAAAGGTATGTTGATATGGAGTTTTTTGAACACCTCCAGAAACTTAGAAAACTGCTTATCCAACATTTGCTTTTGTAGCCTCTTAGGAAAAGGAGGTGGAGGATAGACATGTTTTTACCCTGTATTACCCTCAGGAGGAGTGTGTTCCACAGTTTTCTTCCTTATTTCCACTTCTGCTTCCTTCTGCACATCTTCTTCAGCCACAACTTCATCTTCTAGAGCTTGAGATTTTTTGGGATTCGCAACCTTCCCAGACCTCAATGTAATTGCCTTAACCTGCTCATTTGCTTCCTTTTTGCCTGGAACTTCTGTCACTAGGGAGTGTACCAGGTTGTCGATTCAGCAAGGCATTGGAAATATACCCAATTTGATTCTCTAAGGTCTTAATAGAAACCGCCTGGCTCTTGCACATGAGCCTCAACTCCTCCTATTCAGATTTTTCATTAGATTTTTGAAGTTGGAGTTGTTGTCTTGGTGCATATTGCGGTTGTTGAAAACCAGGAGGGTTTAATTGCTTTGCTACATACTGCTGATAAGGCCGTTGTACTGCATTCTGAGTGTTGCTCCAGCTGAAGTTAGGATGATTGCTATTGTTGGGATGATAGGTGGCCGGCACTGGTTGCTGCAATCTATGAAAGTTGCTCACGAATTGAGCTGATTCACTAGAAATAACACATTGCTCCATATCATGCGCACCAGCACAAAGCTCATAAACACTAGTGATCTGATTAATTCCATAATTAGCCAAATAATCCACCTTCATCGTTAAAGCCTTAAGTTGAGCAGCTATAACAGTAGTTACATCTACCTCCAGAATTCCTGCTACCTTTCCTTGAGGTAGTCACTGAGAAGGGTTCTGGTATTCATTAGCATTCATCAGTTCAATCAACTCATAAGCTTCATCATAGCTCTTAACCCATAAGGCTCCACCTGATGCTGCATCAAGCATGGGTATAGACTGTGCTCTCAAGCCATTATAAAAGCAGTTGATAATCATCCGGTCAGGCATCCCATGATGAGGACACTTTCTCAGCATCTCCTTATAACGATCGCAAGCCTCACATAAGACTCTCCCGATTGCTACGTAAATTGAGTAAGAGCATTTCTGATTGCAACTGTCTTTGCCATAGGGAAGAAATTAGTAAGAAACTTTTGAGCAAGATCTTCCCAAGTAGTAATAGAGCCTGGTGATAGAGAAAGCAAGCAACACTTAACTTTATCCCTCAGAGAGAATGGGAAAAGCCTCAACTTAACATCATCTTCAAAAACATTATTGAATTTGAATGTGTCACAGATCTCGATGAAATCTCTAATATGCATGTTGGGATATTCCGTTGGAGAACCCCCAAAATGGAATGAGTTCTGCACCATATGAATCGTGCTAGCTTTGATTTCAAAAGTGTTAGCCGCAATGGAAAGTCTGACAATCTAGACTGAATATCATTGATCTTCGGTTGAGAGTAATCCATCAAAGCTTTCGGATTTGCTACTGGTTCTCCCATTACAACGATCTCTTCTTCTGCAACTTTCTCAACTAAGACTTCTTCTTCTACTTTCTCCTCTTTATCCAGTGTTCTCTTTCAAGATCGAGAACGCGTTACCATACACGCTCTCTAGAGTACCTGAAAAAGCAACAAGCAAACTAGTAAGTAAAATATCTGAGTCAGTGAACTATAACGACCACTGATGACAAGTACATAAACTAAATATTAACACCGAGTCCCCGGCAGCGGCGCCAAAAACTTGTTAGGGCGAAAACACTCGCTAAATTTACACGCAAGTATACGCATTCACAAGTAATATAGAATTCTTTCTAGTTCGTTACCACAGAGACTGGTTTAGGTTAGGTTCAATTTATGCACTTATGCAATAATGGTAAGGCTATCATTCAATGCTAAGACAAATAACAAATTGGGTTTTGATTAAACTAAGAGATTATACTAAATAACATTAACTATGAGAATTGAGGTTGAATTACTTATATGAAACAAACATGGGATTCTAACTTCATTACTACTTCATTCAAAGTCATTGTTCTTAACCTTAGCATGCAATGGCGATGACAACTAATCAGATAACACGAAACTAGTAAACGCCAACTTTCATTGTAAAAATACCCTACTACCAGACATCCACAAAAGAGATAGAAGCTGAATAGACACCAAATATGTTGAGACCCTATATGTCTATAGAATTTGACAACACAAAGGTTTAATGCACAAGTTACCTATCGTGATTACATAGGACAAGTAAGATGGTTAAAATTACCTACGAATCATGCATAACAAATATATGAACCTATGCTAGCATGGCAAGTTCTAAACCCCTATATTCACTTTCACTTCAATAGAGATTAACATGCTATCTTATAAGTTCGCGACGCTCATAAGATGAATAAGCACAACCAATACTAGGAAATCATATAATCATCACACACAAGATATCAAAACAAATTAACTATTGAAATCCATAAGTAAATCTGTTAGAAGCTCACGATAACGATTAGTTCATAACCAAACTCATCATCACCGTGGGTTCCGATGAAAGCATTTTATAATAAACTAAGTCTTTATAAAACTAAATAATAAACAAAAGTACGATCACAAGAGTATTAGGTTCAAAAAATAAGAAAACTAGCATCCAAGATTACAACTTAATCAAAGAATCACAAGAATAAACTAGATCCTCTTTGCCTTCATTGAATTGTGTTATACGGTCTTCTTACGTCTTCTCATTGCTCCTTGTTGTGTCTCTCCTATGTATCACGTCCTTAAAAATGTCGTATTTAGGCTTTATATAGGCTGTAGAATCATCCTGGGCCTCCAACAGTCAAAATCATACAAGAATCAGGAAACTGCAGAATTGACCTAGCGTGACCACACGTTATCCCAGCGCGAGCACGCTGTAATTCTGTCCAACCGAAGCGGGCGCACGCTAACGTAGTGCGGACGCGCTAACACAGCGCGGGTGCGCTAAGCTTCTGGAAAAAATTATGACTTCTGTTTTATTGGCTGGATTTTGATGGCGATCAACAAGTAATCATCCGAGGCACCTTCCTAACACCAATTTAGCACCAAAACAATGTTAAATCTCCTCTTTCTTTCATCTATGCCCTGAAATGCAAAATACTACAAAAACACATCAAATACACAAATAACTTGAGTACAAAACATCAATTTGAGCCTTTATAAAGCGTTCTAAGTGGATATAAATGCCACTTAACACCTTGCTTATGTCGAGTTTTAAAGCCACCACTCCATCTGGTCCCTTGTTTTTTCTCTTTATATAATGGAGCAATTCAAAACCCACCTGAACATTATCCGTGATATTTTTACCCGGGACAAAAGCCGAGTGCTCCTCTGAAATTATGCCTGAAAGAATTTTCTGTAACCTATTAGCTAGGACTTTATCTACTATTTTGTACAAGACATTACATAGTTCTATTGGTCGAAGGTTTTTTGGGTCTTCTACACTATCTTTCTTATGAATTAACACAAGAGTTGTGTCATTAAACCCCTCAGTGATAGTGCCTTCATTCAGCCACTCACAACACTGAAATACCTCATTTCCCAACACTTTCCAGAAGTGCTGAAAGAACGCTGGTTTAAGCCCATCCGGGCCGCTTGCTTTGTCAGGATGCATACATTTCACAGCTTGAGAGAATTCTGCAAAAGACAAGTCAGCTGTTAACATCTCATTCTGGCTGTTTGATATCATAGGGACTAAGTCATTCTACCTTGTCATATTGCAGCTGTTTGATTCCTTGAACACCTGACTAAAATACTCTTTTAACAAGTTACACATCCCTTCATGATTTGTTACCAGCTATCCAAATTCTGATATGAGACTTCATATGTGGTTCAATTTCTTTCTGTTGGAAGCTGCTGCATGGAAAATTTTTGAATTGGTGTCACTGTCCTTCAGCCAGAACTTTTTCCCCCCTCTGTTGCCAATATGTTTCCTCGTGTTTTAATATTTCTTCCAGTTTTTCTTTTTCCTCAAAATACAATTGAACTCTATCATCATCTGCTCTATCTTTCAGATCGTCAACACCTTCTTTTGCTTTGATAGTTTCTCTCTGAATTTACGAAAAAAATCTCTTCCCCACTGAGCCATGTATTTAGATTGCTCAACCAGCTTAGGGAGAAGATGCAGAGACGGAAGCTGATATCAAAAGTTCGAAAACTCTGAGTGGAAATGTGGCTCTTTTAACTACGTATTCTCAAAGCGAAATCGAAACTGCTTCTTAGAAATAGAAGTATTCATGAGCTCTAATTTGATAGGATCATGGTCTGATGCAATGACATGGAAAACAATAAGCGTACAAAGGGGAAATTTATACCACCGGTTACAGTTGGCAAAGCATCTATCCAATTTCTCACGAACCCAGTTGGTTGTACCTTTACTTTTTTCCCATGTGAACTTCCCCCCATAAGCTCCACTTCTGTCAGACTGTTGTCCTCCACAGCTTTTCGAAAACCCTCCAAGAGATTATTAGGGTGAACATGTTTTCCTTTCTTGTCGTTGTTATATAACATATCGTTAAAATCTCTAAAAATGTACCATGTTAACTGAGATTCTGAGGCTAACTGCCGAATAAACTCCCAAGAAGCTTGTCGTCTTTCACGCTCAAGAAAGAAGTAAAAACAAGTCAACCTCCATACCTCCCCACTACGCTCTTGGATTCTAATATTTATGTGATTTTGAGATGCACCAAAAATAGTACAGTTTATTTTATTCCTCCAAAAAACTGCTAGTCCACCTCCTTGATCGTGCTTATCTACTGAATAAAAGTGTACAAACCCCAGTTTTGGTGCAAGAGTTGCAACCTTATTACTATTTGCTAGAGTCTCAGACAAAAAAAAGTAAGTTGGGCTTATGAGATTTTACCATCTCCTTCAACACACAAACTTTTCGAGGTGAGCCCACACCTCGATAGTTCCATCCTATAACAATCATTGTTGATGGTTGGCTTGCAATGCAAGCTCAGCCGGACTGTTACGAGAAGAAGCTGATAATTCTCCATTCAAAATACCGGTTTCTATTTGGAGTGGTCATGTTGGATTTCCACCATTTCTGTGTCTAAAGTCAACATCCATATTATATTTACCGATAATTACGCCCCTCCTGTGTTTTCGGTCCTCCACTTGTATGATTTCCCTATCTTCCTCATTTAGCTCAAACACCACATTTGACGTTGTTTTAAATTCCTTGAAACCATCCTCATTTGTAGCTAGAATTATCTCCTTTCCATTTTGAGAATCTGTTACAAGCTTCCCCTTATAATGACTCACCATCTTAACTCCTTTATCCTGTTTTGAATTTTTTTCCCCGAAAACTCTTTTTGTTTATCTCTCCTCCAATCCTGGCTTCCCACGTGTCATCATCCTCACTCCTTGTTAGATATATTTGAGATGTCATGTCTAATATGATTCATGTTTATTTTTCAGATCTTAACAAACTGGACATATCAGGACTTACTGGAAGTCAGAATTTAATATCAGAACTTAAGGTCATATCAGAACTTAAGTGCGGGAAGACTTACAGTTAAGGAAGGAAGCTGATTTACAGAAGAAGATCAAGACTAAAACAAAAGAAGATATGCATGGAAAGAGTTAGAAGACTGGAAGACTTGTAGAAGATATCTGATTGATGTATTTTAGGAGACAGAATTGTATTTCATATCATTTAGAAGTTATCTTGTAATTGTGTACTATATAAACACAGACTTAGGGTTTACACTATATGTGTTATCATTATCGAGAAGATTATACATTATAACCTAGCAGCTCTTAGTGATATTTGTTCATCACTAAGAGAGAACAACAGTTCTTATTGTAACAGAGTTTATTCAATATACTTGATCTTTGTTACATACTTGTGTTAAATCGATTTGATTGTATAAACACTGTATTCAACCCCCTTCTACAGTGTTGTGTGACCTAACAAGTGGTATCAGAGCTTATCTGTTAACACACATACAGTAAAGATCCAAACAATCATGTCTGAAGAAGCACAAACTTCAACCAAGCCCACCAAAACTCAAGAAACTCAAAACACACAAACCCACAGTCGATATGAGACTATTAGGGTTCCCATACTAAGACCTTCTGAGTATCCCATATGGAAAGTGAAGATGGCTATGTTTCTGGAAGCTACAGATCCAGAATACCTTAATAGAATTAATAAAGGACCACATAAGCCTACCAAGCTCTCTGTTGTAGTTTCTAATCAACCAGCAAAGACCATACCAAAGGAGAGAGGTGAGTACACAGCTGAAGACATCTCATCTATTGCCAATGATGCAAGGGTAAGGCATTTGCTGCATAGTGCCATTGATAATGTCATATCAAACGGGGTAATTCATTACAAGACTGCAAAGGACATATGAGATGCTTTGGAGATAAGATGCCAGGGAACTGATGCAATCAAGAAGAACAGAAAGACTATACTCACTCAAGAGTATGAGCACCTTGACTCAAAAGTTGATGAGTCATTAACTGATTTATATGACAGGTTTGCCAAACTCTTGAATGATCTGTCACTGGTAGACAAGGAATATGATCTTGAAGATTCAAATCTAAAATTCCTTTTAGCTCCTTCTAAAAGTTAGGATTTGAAGTCTACTACCATAAGAGACAACTATGACCTTACTGAAACTACTCTTGATGAAATTTATGGTATGCTTAAGACTCATGAACTTGAGATGGATCAAAGGAGCAAGAGGCATGGAAGAAAGTCAAGGATAGTTACTCTTAAAGCTAAGGAGGAATCTCCTAAAGTTGTTGCCTCAAAGAGGGGCAAAGGAAAGGCTCTCATCATTAAGTCTGATTCAGAGTCATTATATTCTGATGATGATGATTCAGAAATTGAAAGTTTACCTGAAATGGATGTTGATGAAGAGATGATGAAATTGTGTGCTCTTATGGTGAAGGGTATCACAAAGATAGCTTATAGGAAATTCAGAAAAGGCAAGAAGTTTTCAAGGAAAAGTGGAAGTTCTGATAAGAAAGGGTTCAGAAAGTCTGAAGGTAAAGGAAAGTTTGACAGAGAAGACAACTCAAATGTCAAATGCTACAATTGTGGTGAAAGAGGCCACATATCTCCTGACTGCAAGAAAGAAAAAAGTGACAGGCAAGGCATTTGTCACAAAGAAGAAAAGCTGGACAGACACTTCAGATTCTGAACATGAGGTGAACTATGCCTTGATGGCAAATGCTGATGGCAGTCCTGAAACTGCTGAATTAAAGGTACCTCAAACAACTTATGCTTTTCATACTGATGATATTACTGAGTTGAGATTATTTCTTAAAATCATGTTCGTTAGTTATAGAGATCAGACTTTAACATGTGAAAGATTAACATCTAAAAATCTTGCTTTTAAAAATAGGAATGACTATTTAGAAAAGGAGTTAGTTTTTCTTCATCAAACTAAGAAATAAAGAGATGAGGCTTTGTATGTTAGAGATGAAGTGTTAAAATTGAATGAATCTCTAAAAGCTGACTTAGAAAAAGAAAGAGAGATTATCAGAACTTGGACTAACTCTGGCAGAACAACTTAGAATTTACTAAGTTGTGGAAACTGGAAAGAGGGCTTAGGTTATGGAGATGATAAAAGTGAGAAAGGAACTGAACAAATTGAGCCAATTGTTGTTAAACAGACTGCTAAGCCAAAGGTAAATCCTGTTAAGTTTGTAGCAAAAGCTGTAAAGTCTTATTCTGAAAAGATGAAAGAGTCTAGGACAAGAGTCAAGGAAAAGTCAACTTCTGACAAATTAGAACAGGATAAACCAGCTGAAGTAAACATAGGCTTAATGACAAAGAAGCAGCTTAAGCATAAGCTGAAAGAGATTAGGAATGTCAACAAGGTAAAGGAAGCTAGGAAAAATAGGAATGGAAAGGAAGGTGTGAATAAAAGCAATAATTATATGCCTATTCCTAATGCTCCTAGAAAGAAATGTTATAACTGTGGAAACTCTAACCATCTTGCTTCTTTTTGTAGGAAAAATAAAGATATAAACTCTTTACCTCCTAAATCAGGAGTTAAGAGTCAGTCTGTTAGGTTTAAGCCACAAAATCCTTGTTTTCATTGTGGTAGTTTATGGCATTCCATTTATACTTGTAAGGAATATCATAGTTTGTACTATGATTATTATCAAATAAAACCTTCTTTGAAGAAAGTTATAATTGTTCCTTCTACTGTAAAGTCTGATGCAAAGTCTGATATAAATTCTGATAAACAGCATGTTAGCATAAACTCTGAAACTAAATCCGCTGCAAATGCTAACAAACTTAAAAAGGCCAAAGGATCTAAGCAAGTCTGGGTCCTTAAAACTAACCAATAGCGGTCTTTGTGATTGCAGGGCAACAGGAAAAATATTCTAGTGCTGGACAGTGGATGTTCAGGACATATGACTGGAAATAAAGCCCTGCTATCAGACTTTGTGGAGAAAGCTGGCCCAGAAGTTTCTTATGGAGATGGAAACATGGGAAAAACTCTGGGATATAGCAATATCAATCTTGAGAATGTCATCATTGAAACAATAGCTCTTGTCTCAGGACATAAACACAATCTGCTAAGTGTGAGTCAAATCTATGACAAAGGTTATCATGTGGATTTATTTGAAAAACACTGTGAAGTTGTAAACAATTCTACAGGATAATTGGTTCTGAAAGGTTACAAGCATGGTAACATTTATGAAGCCAGACTTTCAACAAGTACTGATGGTTCTGCAATCTATTTGTTAAGTAGAGTATCAATTGAAGAAAGCTGGAATTGGCACAAAAGACTCACTCATTTAAATTTCAACAACATAAATGAGCTAGTAAAGAAAGATCTTGTGAGAGGACTTCCAAAATCAGTATTTGCTCCTGATGGCCTTTGTGATTCGTATCAAAAGGCAAAACAAAGAAAATCTTCATTCAAGAGAAAAACTGAATCTTCAATTCTTGAGCCTTATCACCTACTGCATGTTGATCTATTTGGTCCAGTCAATGTCATGTCTATTGCAAAGAAGAAATATGCTATGATTATAGTGGATGAGTTCACAAGGTACACTTGGGTGTATTTCTTGCACAAGAAGAATGAAACTGCATCTACTCTAATTGATCATGTCAGACAGCTGGATAAGTTGGTCAAAGATTCTGTTAAAATTATAAGAAGTGATAATGACACTGAGTTCAAGAATTCAATCATGGAAGAGTTCTGCAAAGAGCATGGAATCAAACAGGAATTTTCTACACCAGGAATTCCACAACAAAATGGAGTTGTAGAAAGAAAGAACAAGACTCTCATTGAAGCTGCACGAACTATGCATGATGAAGCAAAGCTACCAACCTACTTTTGGGTTGAAGCTGTGCAGACTGCTTGTTTTACACAGAATGCTACACTCATAAACAAGCATGGAAAAATAACATATGAGATGGTGAAGAAAAAGAAGCCAAATCTGAAATACTTTCATGTATTTGGTTGTAAGTGTTTTGTTCTTAAGACTCATCCTGAACAGCTATCAAAATTTGATCTAAAAGCTGATGAAGGGATTTTTATTGGATATCCACTTTCCACAAAAGCCTTCAGAGTCTACAATTTAATAACAAGGATTTTCATGGAATCTATCAATGATCTGACGGGTTGCATTTTGATGTCATTGAAACTGTGGTAACTACTTCAAGGGAAAATGCACCTGTTCAGGGGGAGTAAGCTGAAGATCCTACCACAAGTCAAGACTCTCAAGAAGCATCAGAACCTGTCACTGGCTCTTCAAGTTCTAATTCATCAAGTTCTGATGAGCCAAGTTCTGATAATTCTGGAAAATCTGATTCTTCAAATCCTGAAGGATCAAACTCAAATTCAGAAGTCTCAGATAGCATAACTACATGCGGAGCATCAGAAAATGCTGATGGAGACAGCATGGATCATGGGGGAGGATCCAGTTCTAGAGATTAACTTCCATCTGCAAGGAAGTGGACAAAATCACATACACCTAACTTAATTATTGGAGATTCTGAAGCAGCTGTCAGAACTAGAACTGCAACATCAAATGAATGTCTCTATCATTCTTGTTAGGTCACACAACACTGTAGAAGGGGGTTGAATACAGTGTTTTCATAATCAAATCGATTTAACACAAGTATGTAACAAAGATCAAGTATATTGAATAAACTATGTTACAATAAGAACTGTTTTTCTCTCTCAGTGATGAACAAATATCACTAAGAGCTGTTAGGTTACAATGTATAATCTTCTCAATAATGATAACACATATAGTGTAAACCCCTAAGTTTGTGTTTATATAGTACACAGTTATAAGATAACTTCTAATTGATATGGAATATAATTCTGTCTCCTAAAATATATCAATCAGATATCTTCTACAAGTCCTCCAGTCTTCTAACTCTTTCCATGCATATCTTCTTTTGTTTCAGTCTCGATCTTATACTGTAAATTAGCTTCCTTCCTTATATGACAGTCTTCCCGCACTTAAGTTCTGATATGACCTTAAGTTCTGATATTAAGTTTTGACTTTCCGTAAGTCCTGATATGTCTTGTTTGTTAAGATCTGAAAACTAAACATGAATCATATTAGACATGACATCTCAAATATATCTAAAAATCTCCCCAAACTTGTAAATTATGCAAAATATACAAGTTAATAGATTTAATGATGTCAAAAACATTTAAGTACAAATGCAATAAGAGTTTAACTAGATAACTAACTACAACTTACAGTCCTTGTAGCTTTTACCAATCTCACTAAGTCAATCTGAATCCATAATGATTCTTGACAAAGCTTGATATCAGCTTTTTTTTCTTTAATCCTCAGGACTTGCGAGAGTGTAGTCTTGACTTGCTTCATCTCTTCATTCAGACTACCAATCTGGTATATTGCAGTCCTTAAAGCAGAGATATGGTTTCTTTATAAACCATCATCCAGTCTTATTACCCTAGGATGAGAAGAATCTTCATTGTAGCATAAACATTTCCCTTTCAGAATCACTTCAAGCTTAGCAGAATTCTTCTTTATTGGAATTTCACATCCATCATTTTCAACAATACTAGGAATGAATTATGTAACTCTTGAACCCTAAATTCTTGCTTTATCTCTGATGGTCTTCAATATGAAGTTTGACCATCTCCTGGTAATATCAGAGTTTACCTCTAAAAGGTAATGAAAGAATTGAAATTCTTTCAGTGATTTGTTCAGCACATCTGATTCTGACATCTGATATGTCCTTCCATCTTCAAGAAATAGATTCAGATTTTCCTTGACATTGTGCTTATCATGAGCATCCAGTACCACTTGAACAGAGATAACCTTATCAAGGTATTTATGTGTAACATCTTCAAGAGGTTTGTCAGTCAATAGAAATGGATCTCTAGTAGCAACTTCATGTCCTGTCATGATCTTAGCTTCATTAGAACCTAGCCCAACCCTGTCTCTTGGTTCTCTAGCATTTAACCCAATAGTCATGAAGGTAGACAGAAATTGGCTTTTCTTTGGATCTGATGGTTTAACATTTTTCCACAGAAGTTTCTTTTCATCAGCTACGTCCATTTTGTCTAAATCAACTTGAGCACTATCAGAGGTTGATGTCTTAATGACTTTATCATAACTTGTTGTTTCTGTTGTAGCTTGTTGTTCTTGACTCTGAACAACTTGAGCCTTGTCAGAGGTTGTCTTTGATTCTTCAGAAATCTTCCTTTTCTTCAGAGTTTGAACATCTTCATCTTCAGCAAGAGTGTCATCAGTAACTTGAACCATTTTGCACACAGGTTTTATCAGGATTTGAGAAATTTTCATCTCCTGTGGCTTGATTGGTTCATCAACTTTTCCTTTCCATTTGTCTTTGGGATCAATCTCAGATTATGATCTTGTTTGGGCTTTGATGCCTCAGTATTTGACTTCTCCTTGATCACAATGCCTTTTTCCTTAGGCCTTGGAGGTTTCTTTGCAATAGAAGCTTTTGGCTTTAGATTTTTCTTTTCATCTTTAAATCTAGCTTATTCCTCCTTGATATTTTCTAAATCCATTCCTCGATTATGCTTCAGAAATAATCTTTTAGCAATTTCCTCATCAAGTGTCTGAATTTTGGGATCCTTGTAGTAGACAGTAGTCTGCTATCCCTTGAACTTCAGAGTTTGCATGAACTTTTAAGAATCTTGACTTCCACCTTGTATCAGAACATCAGGCTTTTCATCAGACTTTGCTCATCAGAACTTGATATCCGATTTTGAGTTTCAGTACTTGCTATCAGTTTTTGAGTTTTAGCAGCTTCAGAACTTGTCTTATTTTGAATAGAAGATTTGCTTGCATCAGTAATTAGTTTCCTTAAAGAAACCTTGTTGATGTGCTCTTTACCTTGAACTTGACCTCTACCATTGCTAGGGTTTCCCTGGTCATCAGCTTCATCATCTTTCTTCTTCAGTATTTGATCAGTTGAGCATTTGGACTTAACTATCTTCTCCCCCTTTTTGGCATCATCTGATAGTAGGAGAGAGAGAGAGAGAAGAAGTTCAACTGAAGATTGGATTTTATCCAATTGAGCCAATTGAGAAGCTTGATTAGCCAGGACCTCAGAGATTTGGGCCTGTTGCTTCTCCTGAGCTTTCTCAATTGCTTCTACTTTCTCAAGTGTAGGTCTGATAATCCTTGTCTTGTCAAGCTTGATTTGCATATCTAGCTTGTTAAATGATTCTTATAGTGTATCAGCCTTTACTTGAGTTTGAGAGTGGAGGCCTTAAAGGTTCTTGGTAGATAGAGCATTGATCTTGAGCTGTGTCTTGATATCAGAATTCATCATCAGCTCATCAGCTTTAGCAATGTGCTCTGTCAGAACTTTAGAACTTGGAATGAAATCATAATCATTCCACTTCTTGGTCCACTCTACTCCTCTATGAGTTTCATCCCAAGGTACAGGAGCATCATGTTCAACAAAATTCTTGACCAATGCTTCCTTTCCAAGTACAGGAGCTGGAGTATGAACAGAAACACTGTCTTCAGAACTTGGGGAAGACTCATTATCTTCTGACAGTACTAGAGTGTGTGAAGCAACTGGAGATTCTGGAACAATCTCATCTGAATTCTGAGCATCAGAATTTATCTCCAGAATTGGTGTTGTTGGTATAGATGGTATCTCAGCATTTAAGATTGGAGAGTTGACTTGAGATGGCTGAGCTGTTGTAGGAGCTTCCAAATACAGAATAGTAGGAGTGTGCATCCTGTTGATGTCAATTTCAGAACTTAAGCCTGAATCTTCAACTGTAATATCTTCATGAAGAGGAGAGACTGGAGGTGTAACCCCTGTATTAGGAACAGTGTCTTGGGCTGTAGCTGGAGGTGGTAGAGATTCAATCATAATTGGATTTGAGATCAGAGAATCCTGATCCATTTCCTCAGCTTCTTCAGTATTCTCTGATGGAGGCTTAGCCAAATGCCTCTTAGCCCTCATTTTCTTTAATCTCCTTGCAAATGAAGGAGTTGCTTTATCATCAGAGTTTACAGTTCTCTTTCTCTTTAAGGTATCGGAACCTTCAGCTGCAGTTGTTTTCTGAGAATCCACAGTTTCAGCTTCAACTGTCACAGGTTCTGATGCATGAACATGTGATTCCTCCTCATCATTAGACTTATCCCTTAGAAGCATCCTTCTTCTCTTTATTGGAGATTTAGGAACAGATTGAGCCCTTTTTGGCCTGGAAGATGAAGGTCTGATGGTATGTGCTGATGGTTGAGGTTGAGATGATTGTGTTGGTTTGAAATATGTCCTGATGGAGGGTTGATTGGTTGAGGTTGAGAAGTTTGAGGTGTTTTTGTAGTGGTGGTATGTGTTGGTGGAGGTTGGGTTGGTGGGACATCAGTATATATGGAGGTGTATGTGGCTGGATCAGAGTTTACTAAAAACTGTTTGACTGAAATTGGAATTTGGAGGGGTCTCAAAATAGTTTTCTTATTTTCAGTAGGTAATAAGTCAGTAAAGGCTCTCTTAGCAAGCTTAAATGGTTCAATTAACTCACTTTCTAGTTGGGGTGCATCAGAGCAACAAAAACTATAAATAAGCTGACAGAATCTAACAAAGTAAACTGTATTTCTATCTTCTGTCATCCTATCCCCAATAAAGCCTAAAATAGCACTTGCATAATCAAAATGAGTTTGATTAATAAGAGCATACCCGATTTGTTGACTGAGAATTGGGATTGCATCAAAAATAGAACATTTGTTAGCAAAAGCCTTTGTGATGCAGTCAAAGAAGAAACTCCATTCCCTCCTTATGTGAGGTCTCTTCAATTGACCCAGCTTTGCCAATGTCTTTTCATAGCCCAAACTAGCCATCATCTGCTGAAGGACTGGCTCCTCAACTGTTGAACTATAGACACAGTTTTCTGGAAAATGTAAAGCCTGTCGAACTGTAGTCAAAGTCACTACATGCTCATCCTCCCCTGTTGAAAAGATAATACTTGGGGACCCATGAGCACCACCATCATCATACATGCCACTTCTCCAAAACTCCAGCACTTGAGTTTTAAAGATGGCTTCTGGTTGGGTCAAAGCATACCCAATCTCAGAGTTACCAAGGAAATCCTGAATAAAGTGAAGTTCTGATAAAGCTTCACCCTTGCTAAGAAAAGCCAAGTAATTATTGGGAACAAACTTAGCTCCATTGAAAATAATATCTTTGGGTGCCATTTCTGTGAAAAATAAGTGAGAAAATAGAGTGCACAAGGTGTTTGATAAAAGTCCTGTAAGAAAAAAGAGTTTCGGAGATTGTTAGTGGGTAAGAGAAAATAAGAGATATAAGAGAATGAGAGAAGTAAAAGATTGTAAAATCTTTTAACTGTCTTATTTATACAACCCACATGAAGTATGGCAGACAGTTTACACCTGGAAATATGTGAACAGTCAATAGTTAAAGCAGGAGTTAGTGGGCACGGGAAATAAGTAATAATTACTGTGCACATGCAGTTTTTCAAGACAAGCACGTTTATCACTAACCCAAATGATTATGGTTGTTTTTATCTCACCTAATTATATTCTGATTAAATATGACCGTTACAGTATTTATCATAAATAAGTCAAGTAAATAAATAATGCCACGTAAGCATCAGAGTTTCCATCAGGATTTAATATCAGAACTTGACTATTATTAGATTTTAACAGTCATCAAAATATGGCTTCTGTACTCAAAAAGTAAATGTCTGTTTCTGTGATTCTTCATACAAATATTGATTTGTTTCTTCAGAGTTTAATCATCAGAACTCCCATCAGAACTTGTCCTCAAAATTTATGCAAATGACACTTGACTGTTTGTCAAAAATGACTTAATCACCACAGTAATTTTCATTATTCATATGGAGTGAGAGTGTGTGCATTTAGCAAAATATCAGATAAAGATTAAAGTCTAATATACTTCAGTACATCTTAGAAATAAGGCATAACTAAGAAAAGTGCTTAAAATCTATCATTAATAATGAAGTCTACTATATGATAAATTTGTGCATGAGTCCACCTCAACTTTTTGTGCTCATTTTATGCATCTTTTAGAATTCTTTTTCACATTGGCTTCTCAGTGTAAATGAGTCATAACTGCTATCAGAATTTATGCTATTATCAGAGTATTTCTCCAGTAATCAGAGAATGAGAAAAGTCACCAAGAAAAATTTATTTGCTTTTCTAATGCATATTACTTAATACCAGCAATGCACTTGGGTCTTCCCTTCCACATATTTACTCCAGATCTCAAAGGAGTACCTGACTTTAATTTTCTTTTCTTTTCTTTTCTTTAGATAAGTGAGGCTTATCAGCATTTAGTTTATCCTTAAGATTTACTGACATCAGAATTTGACAGATAAGAAGCAAGAATCTAGTTTGTGACTTAGTAATAAGATACACAATGTAAATTTGACTAAGCTCAAAATCAGAATTTGCTTGTGTTAATGAATTTCCACATAAACAACTAATTCAAACATGGCATTTCTAGTATGTTAAAGACTACTAGGTCAGCATCTAGCACAGTAATCCTCATTGGATTGAATAGTCACAGAACATTCAAATCACTATCAGAGTATATAGATCCATATCAGATAACAATCAGCATTTAAGGTATTTCAATTTAAGTACATATTACATGAAGATAAGACAATCTGTAAACACTGATCATAAAGTCTGATGCATAAGAACAAAAAACTAAGCAGATTTAGAGAAAGAACCTGACACCATTCCAAGTTCATTTACCAGTCTTGTAAAAGTAGCTTCACATAGTGGTTTTGTGAAGAAATCTGCTAGTTGTTAATCTGTTGGAACAAAATACAATTCCACTGTACCTTCCATCACATGTTCCCTTATGAAATGGTACCTAATGCTGATGTGCTTTGTCATTGAGTGTTGAACTGGATTACCTGTCATAGCAATGACACTTTGATTATCACAGTAAATAGGTATTTTAGAAAATTCTAACCCATAATCCAGTAATTGATTCTTCATCCAAAGAATCTGTGCACAACAGCTTCCTACAGCAATATATTCTGCTTCTGCAGTTGATGTGGAAATTGATTTATGTTTCTTGCTAAACCAAGAAACCAATCTGCCTCCAAGAAATTGGCAGCTTTCACTAGTGCTTTTCCTGTCTATTTTGCATCCTGCAAAATCTGCATCTGAGTAACCTATTAGCTTAAAATCTGATTCTCTAGGATACCACAATCCTAGATCAGCTGTACCCTTGAGGTACTTAAAAACTCTTTTCACAGCTATTAGATGAGATTCTCTTAGATCAGCCCGAAATCTTGCACAAAGATAGGTAGCATACATGATATCAGGTCTACTTGCAGTTAAATGGAGTAAAGAGCCAATCATACCTCTGTAGTTAGTAATATCTACTGATGAACCAGTATCTTTATCTAACTTGGTTGCAGTGGCCATGGGAGTGGATGCAGTTGAACAGTCTTGCATTCCAAATTTCTTCAGTAAATTTCTGGTGTACTTGGATTGATTAATAAAAGTACCTTCTTCATTTTGCTTGACTTGAAGTCCCAGAAAATAGTTAAGTTCTCCCATTATACTCATTTGATATCTTGACTGCATTAGTTTTGCAAATCTTTCACAGAGCTTGGCTTTTGTAGAACCAAATATGATATCATCAACATATATCTGCACCAAAAGTAAGTCCTTTCCATGGTTGAGGTAGAACAGAGTTTTATCAATTGTACCTCTGTGAAATCCACTTTCCAGAAGGAATTGAGCTAAAGTCTCATACCATGCTCTTGGAGCTTGCTTAAGGCCATAAAGTGCTTTGTCTAATCTATAGACATGATTTGGAAATTTTGGATCTTCAAATCTTGGAGGTTGTTTAACATATACCTCTTCTTCCAATTCTCCATTGAGAAAAACATTTTTCACATCCATTTGAAAGACTTTATACTTTTTGTGAGCAGCATTAGCCAAAAAGATTCTTATGGCTTCCAATCTAGCAACTGGTGCAAATGTTTCATCATAATCAATACCCTCCTGTTGAGAGTAACCCTTAGCAACCAGCCTTGCTTTGTTCCTTGTAATTGTGCCATCACTGTCAGTTTTATTTCTGAACGCCCATTTTGTGCCAACAATGGATCTGTTCTATGGTCTTGGCACTAGGGTCCAGACTTTATTTCTTTCAAATTCATTTAACTATTCCTGCATTGCTTGCACCCAATCAGCATCTTGAGGAGCTTCTTCCACTTTCTTTGGTTCAGTCTGAGATAGAAAAGAATGATAGAGACATTCATTTGATGTTGCAGTTCTAGTTTTGACACCTGCTTCAGGATCTCCAATTATTAAGTCAGGTGTATGTGATTTGGTCCACTTCTTTGCAGATAGAAGTTAATTTCTAGAACTGGATCCTCCCCCATGATCCATGCTATCTCCATCAGCATTTTCTGATGCTCCCCCTGTAGTTATGCTCTCTGAAACTTCAGAATTTGAGTTGGATCCTTCAGGACTTGAAGTATCAGAGTTTCCAGAATTATCAGAATTTGGCTCATCAGAATTTGATAAATCAGAACTTGAAGAGCCAGTGACAGGTTCTGATGCTTCTTGAGAGTCTTAAGTTGTGGTAGGATCTTCAGCTTACCCCCCTGGACAGGTGTATTTTCCTTTGGAGTTGTTACCACGGTTTCAATGACATCAGAACTTAACCCGTCAGAATTTACAGGATCAGAGTTTAAGTCATCAGAATTTACAGTATCGGAGTTTAAATCTTCATTTTCAAATCTCAGCTGATCATGATCATTGATATCTTCAAGTCCAGTAATCTTCTTATCATCAAAAGATACATTGATAGATTCCATGACAACCCTTGTTCTTAAATTGTAGACTCTGAAGGCTTTTGTGGAAAGTGGATATCCAACAAAAATTCCTTCATCGGCTTTTACATCAAATTTTGACAGCTGTTCAAGATGAGTCTTAAGAACAAAACACTTACATCCAAATACATGAAAGTATTTCATATTTGGATTTTTTTCTTCACCATCTCATATGGTGTTTTTTCATGCTTGTATATGAGTGTAGCATTTTGTGTAAAACAAGCAGTCTACACAGCTTTAGCCTAAAAGTAGGTTAGTAGCTTTGCTTCATCAAGCATAGTTCGTGCAGCTTCAATGAGAGTCCTGTTCTTTCTTTCTACAACTCCATTTTGTTGTGGAGTTCCAGGTGCAGAAAATTTCTGTTTGATTCCATGCTCTTTTCAGAACTCTTTCATGATTGAATTCTTGAACTCAGTGCCATTATCACTTCTTATAATTTTAACAGAATCTTTGAACAATTTATCCAGCTGTTTGACATGATCAGTTAGAGTAGATGCAGTTTCATTCTTCTTATTCAAGAAATACACCCAAGTGTATCTTGTGAACTCATCCACTATAACCATAGCATATTTCTTCTTTGCAATAGACATGACATTAACTGGACCAAATAGATCAACATGTAGTAGAAGATATGACTCAAGAATTGAAAATTCAGTTTTGCTCTTGAATGAAGATTTTCTTTGTTTTGCCTTTTGACATGAATCACAAAGGCCATCAGGAGCAAATACTGATTTTGGTAGTCCTCTCACAAGTTCTTTCTTTACTAGCTCATTTATGTTGTTGAAATTCGAATGAAAGAGTCTTTTGTGCCAATTCCAGCTTTCTTCAATTAATGCTCTACTCAACAGATAGATTGCAGAACCATCAGAACTTGTTTAAAGTCTGGTTTCATAAATGTTACCATGCCTATAACCTTTCAGAACCACTTTTCCTGTAGAATTGCTTACAACTTCACAGTGTTCTTCAAAGAAATCCACATGATAACCTCTGTCACAGACTTGACTCACACTTAACAGATTGTGTTTAAGTCTTGAGACAAGAGCTACTGTTTTAATGATGACATTCCCAAGATTTATATTTCCATATCCCAGAGTTTTTCCCATGTTACCATCTCCATAAGAAACTTCTGGGCCAGCTTTCTCCACAAATCTGATAGCAGGGCTTTATTTCCAGTCATATGTCCTGAACATCCAATATCCAGCACTAGGATATTTTTCCTGTTGCCCTGCAATCACAAAGACCACTAATGGATAGTTTTAAGGACCCATACTTGCTTGGATCCTTTGGCCTTTTTAAGTTTGTTAGCATTTGCAGCGGATTTAATTTCAGAGTTTGTGCTAACTTGCTGTTTATCAGAGTTTATATCAGACTTTGCATCAGAATTTACACTAGAAGGAATTAAAGTAACTTTCTTCAATGAAGGTTTTATTTGATAATAATCATAGTACAAACTATGATATTCCTTACAAGTATAAATGGAATGCCATAAACTACCACAATGAAAATAAGGATTTTGTGGTTTAAACCTAACAGACTGACTCTTAACTCCTGATCTAGGAGGTAAAGAGTTTATATCTTTATTTTTCCTGCAAAAAGAAGCAAGATGGTTAGAGTTTCCACAGTTATAACATTTCTTTCTAGGAGCATTGGGAACAGGCATATAATTATTGCTTTTGTTCACACCTTCCTTTCCATTCCTATTTTTCCTAGATTCATTTACCTTGTTGACATTCCTAATCTCTTTCAGCTTATGCTTAAGCCGCTTCTTTGTCATTAAGCCTATGTTTACTTCAGCTGGTTTATCATGTTCTAATTTGTCAGAAGTTGATTTTTCTTTTACTTTTGTCCTAGATTCTTTCATCTTTTCAGAATCAGACTTTACAGGTTTTGCTACAAACTTAACAGGATTTACCTTTGGCTTAGCAGTCTGTTTAACAACAATTGGCTCAATTTGTTCAGTTCTTTTTTCACTTTTATCATCTCCATAACCTAAGCCCTCTTTCCAGTTTCCACTACTTAATAAATTCTGAGTTGTTCTGCCAGAATTAATCCAAGTTCTGATAATCTCTCTTTCCTTTTCTAAGTCAGCTTTTAGAGATTCATTCAATTTTAACACTTCATCTCTAACATATACAGCATCATCTTTTTCTTTCTTAGTTTGATGAAGAAAAACTAACTCTTTTTCTGAATAATCATTTCTCTTTTATAAGCTAGAATTTCAGATGTTAATCTTTCACATGTTAAAGTCTGATCTCTATAACTAATGAACATGGTTTTAAGATACAATCTCAACTCAGTAATATCATCAGTATGAAAGGCATAAGTTGTTTGAGGTACCTTCAATTCAGCAGTTTCAGGGCTGCTGTCAGCATTTGCCATTTGGGCATATTTCACCTCATGTTTAGAATCTGAAGTGTCTGTCCAGCTTTTCTTATTTATAACAAGTGCCTTCCCTTTGTCACTTTTTCCTTTCTTGCAGTCAGGAGATATGTGGCCTCTTTCACCAGAGTTGTAGCATTTGACATTTTAGTTGTCTCCTCTGTCAGACTTTCCTCCTTTGCCTTCAGACTTTCTGAAACCTTTCTTATCAAAACTTCCACTTTTCCTGGAAAACTTCTTGCCTTTTCTGAATTTCATGTAGGCTATCTTTGTGATACCCTTTTACCATAAGAGCACACAATTTCATCATCTCTTCATCAGTATCTATTTCAGGTAAACTTTCAGTTTCTGAATCATCATCATCAGAATATGATGACTCTGAATCAGACTTTATGATGAGAGCCTTTCCTTTGACCCTCTTTGAGGCAGACATTTTAGGAGATTCTTCCTCAGCCTTAAGAGCAACTGTCCTTGACTTTCTTCCATGCCTCTTGCTCCTTTGATCCATCTCAAGTTCATAAGTCTTGAGCATACCATAAATTTCATCAAGAGTAGTTTCAGTAAGGTCATAGTTATCTCTTATGGTAGTAGACTTCAAATCCTAATTTTCAGGAAGAGCTAAAAGGAATTTTAGATTTGAATCTTCAAGATCATATTCCTTGTCCACTAGTGACAGATCATTCAAGAGTTTGACAAAACTATCATATAAGTCAGTTAATGACTCATCAGCTTTTGAGTCAAAGTGCTCATACTCTTGAGTGAGTATAGTCATCCTATTCTTCTTGATTGCATCAGTTCCCTGGAATCTTGTCTCCAAAGCATCCCATATCTCCTTTACAGTTTTACAATTAATTACCATGTTTGACATGACATTATCAATGGCACTATGCAGCAAATGCCTTACCCTTGCATCCTTGGCAATAGATGAGATGTCTTCAGCTGTGTACTCACCTTTCTCCTTTGATATGGTCTTTGCTGGTTGATCAGAAACTACAATTGAGAGCTTGGTAGGCTTATGTGTTCCTTCATTAATTCTTTCAAGGTATTCTGGATCTGTAACTTCCAGAAACATAGCCATCTTCACTTTCCATATGGGATACTCAGAAGGTCTCGGTATGGGAACCCTAATAGTCTCATATCGACTGTGGGTTTGAGTCTTTTGAGTTTCTTCAGTTTTGGTGGGCTTGATTGGAGTTTGTGCTTATTCAGACATGATTGTTTGGATCTTTACTATATGTGTGTTAACAGATAAGCTCTAATACCAATTATTAGATCACACAACACTGTAGAAGGGAGTTGAATACAGTGTTTTCACAATCAAATCAATTTGACACAAGTATGTAACAAAGATAAAGTATATTGAATAAACTCTGTTACAATAAGAACTGTTGTTCTCTCTTAGTGATGAACAAATATCACTAAGAGCTGCTAGGTTACAATGTATAATCTTCTCGATAATGATAACACATATAGTGTAAACCCCTAAGGCTGTGTTTATATAGTACACAGTTACAAGATAACTTCTAATTGATATGGAATATAATTCTGTCTCCTAAAATATATCAATTAGATATTTTCTACAAGTCTTCCAGTCTTCTAACTCTTTCCATGCATATCTTCTTTTGTTTCAGTCTCGATCTTATACTGTAAATCAGCTTCCTTTCTGATATGGAAGTCTTCCCGCACTTAAGTTCTTATATGACCTTAAGTTCTGATATTAAGTTCTAACTTCCAGTAAGTCCTGATATGTCCTGTTTATTAAGATCTGAAAACTAAACATGAATCATATTAGACATGACATCTCAAATATATCTAACAATTCTTTTTTATCTCAGACTGAACCAAAGAAAGTGGAAGAAGCTCTTCAAGATGCTGATTGGGTGCAAGCAATGCAGGAAGAGTTAAATGAATTTGAAAGAAATAAAGTCTGGACCCTAGTGCCAAGACCAAAGAACAGATCAATTGTTGGCACAAAATGGGTGTTCAGAAATAAAAATGACAGTGATGGTATAATTACAAGGAACAAAACAAGGCTGGTTGCTAAAGGCTACTCTCAACAGGAGGGTATTGATTATGATGAAACATTTGCACCAGTTGCTAGATTGGAAGCCATAAGAATCTTTTTGGCTTATGCTGCTCACAAAAAGTTTAAAGTCTTTCAAATGGATGTGAAAAGTGCTTTTCTCAATGGAGAATTGGAAGAAGAGGTATATGTTGAACAACCTCTAGGATTTGAAGACTCAAAATTTCCAAATCATGTCTACAGATTAGACAAAGCACTTTATGGCCTTAAGCAAGCTCCAAGAGCATGGTATGAGACTTTAGCTCAATTCCTTCTGGAAAGTGGATTTCACAGAGGTACAATTGATAAAACACTGTTCTACCTCAACCATGGAAAGGACTTACTTTTGGTACAGATATATGTTGATGAGATCATATTTGGTTCAGCAAATGCCATACTCTGTGAAAGGTTTGCAAAGCTAATGCAGTCAAGATATCAAATGAGTATGATGGGAGAACTTAGTTATTTTCTGGGACTTCAAGTCAAGCAAAATGAAGAAGGTACTTTTATCAATCAATCCAAGTACACCATAAATTTACTGAAGAAATTTAGAATGTAAGATTGTTCAACTGCATCCACTCCCATGGCCACTGTAACCAAGTTAGATAAAGATACTGGTTCATCAGTAGATACTACTAACTACGGAGGTATGATTGGATCTTTACTTTATTTAACTGCAAGTAAACCTGATATTATGTATACTACCTGTCTTTGTGCAAGATTTCAGGCTGATCCAAGAGAACCTTATCTAATAGCTGTGAAAAAAAAATCAAGTACCTCAAGGGTACAGCTGATCTAGGATTGTGGTATCCTAGAGAATCAGATTTTAAGCTAATATGTTACTCAGATGCAGATTTGGCAGGATGCAAAATAGACAGGAAAAGCACTAGTGGAAGCTTCCAATTTCTTGGAGGCAGATTGGTTTCTTGGTTTAGCAAGAAACAGAAATCAATTTCCACATCAACTGCAGAAGCAGAATATATTGCTGCGGGAAGCTGTTGTGCACAGATTCTTTGGATGAAGAATCAGTTACTGGACTATGGGTTAGAATTTTCTAAAATACCTATTTACTGTGATAATTAAAGTGTTTTTGCTATGACAGGTAATCCAGTGCAACACTCAATGACAAAGCACATCAGCATTAGGTACCATTTCATAAGGGAACATGTAATGGAAGGTACAGTGGAATTGCATTTTGTTCCAACAGATCAAAAACTAGCAGATATCTTCACAAAACCACTATGTGAAGCTACTTTTACAAGACTAGTAAATGAACTTGGAATGGTTTCAGGTTCTTTCTCTAAATCTGCTTAGTTTTTGTTCTCATGCATCAGACTTTATGATCAGTGTTTACAGATTGTCTTATCTTCATGTAATTTGTGCTTAAATTATAATACATTAAATACTGATTATTATCTGATATGGATCTATATACTATGATAGTGTTTTTAATGTTCTGTGACTATTCAACCCAATGAGGATAACTGTGCTAGATGCTGACCTAGTAGTATTTAACATACTGGAAATCCCATGTTTGAGTTAGTTGTTTATGTGGAAATTCATTAATACAAGCAAATTCTGATTTTGAGCTTAGTCAAATTTACTTTGTGTATCTTATTACTAAGTCACAAACTAGATTCTTGCTTCTTATTTATCAAATTCTGATATCAGTAAATCTTAAGGATGAACCACATGTTTGATAAGCCTCACTTATTAAAAAAAAAGAAAAAAAGAAAATTGCAGTCAGGTACTCCTTTGAGATCTAGAGTAAAAATGTGGAAGGGAAGACCCAAGTGCATTGCTGGTATTAAGTAATATGCATTAGAAAAAGCAAATAAATTTTTCTTGGTGACTTTTCACATTCTCTGATTACTGGAGAAATACTCTGATAATAGCATAAATTCTGATAGCAGTTGTGACTCACTTACACTCAGAAGCCACTGTGAAAAAGAATTTTAAAAGATGCATAAAATGAGCACAAACAATTGAGATGGATTCTTGCATAAATTTATTCTATATTAGACTTCATTATTAATGACAGATTTTAAGCACTTTTCTTAGTTATGCCTTATTTCTAAGATGTACTGAAGTTTATCAGACTTTAATCTTTATCTAGTATTTTGCTAAATGCACACACTCTCACTCCATATGAATAATGAAAATTATTGTGGTGATTAAGTTGTTTTTGACAAACAGTTAAGTGTCATTTGCATAAATTCTGAGGACAAGTTCTGATGCAAGATTCTGATGATTAAACCCTGAAGAAACAAGTCAGTATTTGTATGAAGAATCACGGTAACAAATATTCACTTTTTGAGTACAGAAGCCATGTTCTGATGACTGTTAAAATCTAATAAAAGTCAAGTTCTGATATTAAATCCTAATGGAAACTCTGATGCTTACGTGGCATTATTTATTTATTTGACTTATTTATGGTAAATACTGAAATGGTCATATTTAATCAGAATATAATTAGGTGAGATAAAAACAGTCATAATCATTAAGTAAGTGGGAAGCGTGTTTTCCTTGAAACACTGCATGTGCACATTTATTACTGCTTAATACCCGTTCCCACTAAAAATGTTTTGACTAATGATATGCTGCCAGGTGTCTAAAGTCTGTTCTGCTTCAATCATAACAGTTGTCAAAAAGAGGATATAAATATGGGAGTTAAAAGATTTTATAATCTTTTACCTACTTTTCTTTCTCAAATATCTCTTATTCTCTATCTCTCTAATATTCTCTGAAGCCTTTTTCTTACAGGACTTTTATCAAACACCTTGTGCACTCTATTTTCTCACTTATTTTTCAGAGAAATGGCACCAAAAGATATTGTTTTCAATGGAGATAAATTTGTTCCCAACAATTATTTGGCTATTCTTAGCAAGGGTGAAGCTCCATCAGAACTTCATTTTATTCAGGACTTCCTTGCTAACTCTGAGATTGGATATGCTTTGACCCAACCAGAAGCCATCTCTGGAACTCAAGTGCTGGAGTTTTAGAGAAGTGGCATGTATGATGATGGTGGTGCTCATGGGTCCCCAAGTATTCCTACTTATGTCAAACAGTTTTTGGTAAATTCTGATCCAGCCACATATTCTACCATATATCCTGATGTCCAATCATCCCAACCTCCATCAGCACCTACACAACAAACCACTTCTCAACCTCAACCAACTCAATCTACCATCAGAACTTACTTCCAACCCTCAACTCAATCCTCACAACAACAACCATCAGCACATACCATCGGACCTTCATCTTCCAAGCCTAAAAGGGCAAAGTCAGTTCCTAAACCTCCATAAAAGAGAAGAAAGATGATTCTCAGGGATGAATCTGACAGTGAAGAGGAACAAGTACAGGTTCATGCATCAGAACCTGTGACTGTTGAAGCTGAAACTGTGGTTTTTCAGAAAGAAACGGAAGCTGAAGGGTAAACCCAACAGACAAATGTTGAAGCTCAAAGTTCTGATACTTTGAAGAGGAAGAGAACTTCTAGTTCTTATGCTCAAGCAACTCCTTCATTATCAAGGAGATTGAAGAAAATGAGGGCAAAAAGGCACATAGCTAAGCCTCCATCAGAAGATATTGAAGAAGCTGAGGAAGGGGATCAGGAATCTCTGATCTCACGACCTAGTGTACTTGAAGCTTTGCCATCTCCAATTCAAGCTCAAGACACTGTTCAAGATACCGTGTTCACCCCTCCTGTCTCTCCAATAAAAGCAACAGCTGATGCTGAAGAACAAACCACAAATTCTGAAATAGATATTCACAATCTGAATATACCAATTGTTCTTTATTTGGAAGCTCCAATGACAGCAGCTCAGCCATCTCAAGTCAACTCTCCAATCTTAAATGTTGAGATACCATCTACACCAACAACACCAATTCTGGAGATAAATTCTGATGCTCAGAATTTAGATAAGATTGTTCCAGAATCTCCAGTTGATTCACACACTCTAGTACTATCAGAAGATAATGAGTCTTCCTCAAGTTCAGCAAACAGTATTTCTGTTGATACTCCTGCTCCTATTCTAGGAAAGGAGGCACTAATTGAGAAATTTGTTGAGCAAGCAGCACCTATTCATTGGGAAGATACTCACAGAGGTGTGGAGTGGACCAAGAAGTGGAATGAAACTGATTTCATTCCAAGCTCTAAAGTATTGACAGACCATATTGGTAAAGCTGATGAGTTGCTCACAAATGTTGATTTCAAGACACAACTCAAAGTCACAGCTATGTCTACCAAGAATCTTCAAGGTCTACACTTTGCTACTCAAGAAAAGGTTGATAAGCTTCTTGAAAAAGCTGAAAAGCTAGATATGGAGACCAAGCTTGACATAAAAAGGTTTATCAGACCTATTTCTGAAAAGGTTGAAGCCATTGAGAAGATTCAAGAGAAGCAATAGGCTCAAATTGCTGAGGTCCTGCAAAATCAAGCTTCTCAAAAAGCTTAATTGGATGAACTCCAATCTTCAGTTGAACTTCTTATCTCTCTCTCTCTCTTATTAACTGATGATGCCAAAAAGGGGGAGAAGATAGTTAAGTCCAAATGCTCTAATGATTAAATACTGAAGAAGAAAGATGATGAAGCTGATGACCAGGGAAACCCTAGCAAGGGTAGAGGTCAAGTTCAAGGTAAAGAGCACAGCAGCAAGGTTTCTTCTAGGAAATTAATTACTGATGCAAGCAGATCTTCTCATCAAAAGAAGACAAGTTCTGAAGCTTCTAAAACTCAAAATCTGATAGCAAGTGTTGATACTCAAAATCTGATATCAAGTTATGATGAGCAAAGTTTAATGACAAAGCCTGATGTTCTGATACAAGGTGGAAGTCAATATTCTCAAAAGTTTATGCAAACTCTGAAGCTCAAGGGGAAGCAGACTACAGTCTACTACAAAGATCCCAAGATTCAAACACTTGATGAGGAAATTGCTAGAAGATTATTTTTGAAGCATAATCCAGGAATGGACTTAGAAAATCTCAAGGAGGAAGAAGCTAGATTTAAAGCTGAAAAGACAAATCTAAAGTTAAAAGCTTCTGTTGCAAAGAAACCTCCAAGGCCTAAGGAAAAAGGCATTGTGATCAAGGAGAAGTCAAATATTGAGGCATTAAAGCCCAAGACTAGATCACAGATTGAGATTGATCCCAAAGACAAAGGGAAGGGAAAAGTTGATGAACCGACCAAGCCACTGGAGAAGAAAATTCCTCAAATTCTGATAAAACCAGTGTGCAAAATGGTTCAAGTTACTGATGATACTCTTGCTGAAGATGAAGATGTTCAAACTCTGAAAAGAAGGAAGATTTCTGAAGAATCAAAGACAACCTATGACAAGGCTCAAGTTGTTCAGAGTGAAGAACAGCAAGTTACAACGGAAACAGTAAGTTCTGATAAAGTCATCAAGACATCAACCTCTGATAGTACTCAAGTTGATTTAGACAAGATGGAAGTAGCTGATAAAAAGAAACTTCTGTGGAAAAATGTCAAACCATCGGATCCAAAGAAAAGTCAATTGTTGTCTACTTTCATGACTATTGGGTTAAATGCTAGAGAACCAAGAGACAGGGCTGGACTAGGTTCTGATGAAGCAAAGATCAAGACAGGAGTTGAAGTTGCTACTAGTAATCCATTTGTTTTGAGTGACAGCCCTCTTGAAGATGTTACACAGAAACACCTTGATAAGGTTATCTTTGTTCAAGTGGTACTGGATGCTCATGACAAACACAATGTCAAGGAAAATCTGATTCTATTTCTTGAAGATGGAAGGACATATCAGATGTCAGAATCAGATGTGCTAAACAAATCACTGAAAGAACTTCAATTCTTTCATTACCTTTTAGAGGTAAAGTCTGATATTACCAGGAGATGGTCAAATTTCATATTGAAGACCATCAGAGATAAAGCAAAAATTTATGGTTCAAGAGTTACAGAATTCATTCCTAGTATTGTTGAAGATGATGGAAGTGAAACTCCAATGAAGAAGGATTCTGCTAAGCTTGAAGTGTTACTGAATGAGAAATGTCTGTGCTACAATGAAGATTCTTCTCATCCTAGGGTAATAAGACTGAATGATGGTTTAGAAAGAAACCTTATCTCTGCTTTAAGGACTGCAATCTACCAGATTGGGAGTCAAGATGAAGAGATGAAGCAAGTTAAAGCTACAATGTCTCAAGTCCTGAGGAGTAAAGAAGAAAAGCCGATATCAAGCTTTGCCAAGAATCATTATGGATTCAGATTGACTCACTGAGATTGGTAAAATCTACAAGGACTATAAGTTGTAGTTAGTTATCTAGTTAAACTCTTATTTGCATTTGTACTTGAAGGTTTTTTACATCATCAAATCTATTAACTTGTATATTTTGCATAATTTATAAGTTGGGGGAGATTGTTAGATATATTTGAGATGTCATGTCTAATGTGATTCATGTTTAGTTTTCAGATCTTAACAAACAGGACATATCAGGATTTACTGAAATCAGGACTTAATGGAAGTCAGAACTTAATATCAGAACTTAAGGTCATATCAGAACTTAAGTGCGGGAAGTCTTACAGTTAAGGAAGGAAGCTGATTTACAGGAGAAGATCAAGACTAAAATAAAAGAAGATATGCATGGAAAGAGTTAGAAGACTGGAAGACTTGTAGAAGATATCTGATTGATGTATTTTAGGAGACAGAATTGTATTCCATATCAATTAGAAGTTATCTTGTAACTGTGTACTATATAAACACAGACTTAGGGTTTACACTATATGTGTTATTATTATCGAGAAGATTATACATTGTAACCTAGCAGCTCTTAGTGATATTTGTTCATCACTAAGAGAGAACAACAGTTCTTATTGTAACAGAGTTTATTCAATATACTTGATCTTTGTTACATACTTGTGTTAAATCGATTTGATTGTATAAACACTGTATTCAACCCCCTTCTACAGTGTTGTGTGACCTAACACTCCTCAACCATTTTCTTTAAGTTTTCCCCGCCACCTTGTGTGGTGGTGCTCGGAGCCAACTACCCCAATCTTTTGTCAGACTATCCTCACCTCCATTCATACTATTCTTGCAGAATCTATCTGTGTGAGTTATTATTCCACATTGGAAGCAAAATTTGCCCAACCTTTCGTATTTACACTCAATCATATAATCTCTGATCCATCCTACTTGACAAACTTCTTTCGCCTTTTAAGGAGTTACGTACATCAATTTTAATACGCACCCTCATGCATTCCCTCCAGATTGACGTGTTATTTTTTGCATCATATTCCAGAAATTCTCCAAAGAAATTTCCAAGTTGCTTCCCCACTGATTCTAGCATATAACCTATTGGGATATTGTATAGTTGGATCCAGATATTCAGAGAACATGGTTTTATCGTTGCTGGATTTTCCCCTGCTTGAACTTTTTCCAGAGCCAGCATTGCATTATCGAATGACCATGGGCCTCCTTTGGTAACCCACTGCATATCTTCTTTCTTGAAGAATTGAAACAGGAACATGCCTTGTTCTAGATCCTTGATATTTAGCCCCATTGTCGGCCTCCACACATCTGTTATCCTGGACTTCATGACTCTGTTGTTAATGTTTTTTTCTATCAGCAATCTCCCAACAAGACAAAGCCCATATTTATTGACATTCTCATCCACTTCTTCATCCAATATAAAGCCTTCATTCTCCTCATCATCAATTCCTAATCGTTGAAGATTAGTATTAATGTCGTCTCTTTCTGCCATTGTTCACAATAAAGCTCTCACAAATTCTGAATGATTTTGAATTAGGCGAGAAAAAGAAAAACTCTCACATATTTAGGAGAGAAAAACTCATTTTCATGTACATATGAACAATAGTTATATCAATTAAAAATACATCCAATTTAAAATTCAACTCGTATTAGATCATTTTCTAACAATTGTAATTCATTGTATATTGTTTAATGGATAGAGTTGTTTAATGAATAGAGATGGAGTGTTTAAGTATTTATTGGAAAAGATTGTGAAATGACAATTTGGTCACTGAAGTGGAGCCCAACTTGCAAATAGGTACTTATTTTATCTGGTATGACAATTGATCTGTTAAGTTTAACAGATTCCGTTAAAAGTCAAAACAATTTAACGGCAGTGAAAGTTATTTTATAGTTTAAGTACCCAATTAATATTAAATAGAGGTTTAGTTACCCAATTACAAATTTTTTGAATATAAGTACATATCACTTTAATGACGAAATAGCCATTTAACCCGCACATAAAGAGGAGTCTATTTAAACATGACCTCATGTGTTGTTGGAGTTGTACTGTGCATGTTTGGCGCTTCACATATGCTCCATATATGAGTTATGAATCCAATCATATTTCTTGCACCTGTTGGCAATATTCATTTACCTGACCATTTCTGACTTATATGTTCAAAATCTGAAAGTTAAGGATGATTTACTTTCTTGTCAAGTAACCCCATTCCGGGAAGATGAGCCTATTATTTGTAATATAAATTTAAATAGTTAAGAAAGTAAATTAGGAATTAAGCAAATTATTAATAAAAATATATTAAAATATTATATTTTTATGTAATATTTATAAGTTATAGTTTAAAAATATTATACGATTGCATATCATTTCTTCCGAATTTTATTTATATTTAGTTATATAAATAATTTTAATTATATTTAGTTTTTTTCTTTTACCCGAATTAATAATATAATCTTATTTTCGTCGAAATAAATTGTGTAAATTTTATAATTTTATTCTGAGGTCGTTATCTTTATTTTAATATTTTCCACTTTTATTTTATATTCATGTTTTTAAAATTTTAATTCATGTAATTAGTAATTTATATTTAAAGTTTGTTTCAAAAAAAATACTCGCTCCGTCCCAGCCATTTGTATACAAATGGTTTGGGCACAGAGCACAAGACATAATAGTAAAATAATGTTACTTTCGGAAATTTTGGTAAGATACTGAGATGAGAGATAAAGAAAAAATATAAATTTAGTAAGAAGAAAGTATAAAATTGGGTAGAGTGGTGAGAGCATGAATAAAGTGAGTGTAGGGGGAGAAAGTATCAGATGTAGTTGAATTTTATATTATTAAATTTTTTACTATTTTTGGTAAATGTTGAAATATATATAATTGAATGGTCCAAAAAAGAAAAATGTATAAAAATAAATGAGAAAGAGGGAGAGGAGTATAACTTATAAGTTATAATTTATCAAACACATCATCCACTTATACGTAACATTATCCAAACACTTATTTATGTAGGTCAGCCTCCAAACACTTATTTATGTAGGTCAGCCTCAAGAAACACCCGATGTGCTCATTCAGATTCTACTGTGTCAAAACCCATCACTAAAATTTTGGTTATGCATCAAAAAGAAAAGCTTTTGGAGAAGGATATCGTCACCTGTACGATGTAGAGAGGGTCACTTGCAAGAGTGGGACGGGCGGTGGTGCATCCACAACATATATGTTATGTCAATAGCAGGACTACAACCAATGTACAGGCAAAATGCAGTAATATGTTTTACTCGTGGAAATGTCAACCTTCCATAATATTTCATAATTAAGCTAATCATGGACTTTGACTGTGAAAAATACCTACATAGATGTGATTACAAAGGATAAAAAGACGGGATATAGACTTAAACAATAGCCGACCCACTCCATCCTTACCGATTTGAAATGAAGGTAAGGGACGTCAGTGTTAATGACCACCATTGTAACTCTCAAATAAGATCAAAGAAGACGAATGATAAATATTCTTAGTTGGATTTGTTGGGCCGTCGACACCATAACTCCACACTAAAAATAACAATATAATATCATCTCCTTTGAACCGTGTCTTACACCGATTTATTTTTCAATACATCTCAAAAGACCTCGTCACAATAATAGAGTTTATCTCACTACAATAATAGAGTTTATCTCACTGTTTATATGGAAAAGATTTTTTTTTTCACTACAATATTTAATGTGATACTTGGTTTGACACTACCCAATAAGATTAATCTTTGTTGAACAAGGTAAAGAGCTCTCAGTTGCATTATTACAGATTAAGTGCGCTCAAGTCAGTGTAAGCAATCCCATGAAGTTTAAGATTAAGCAATTTTATGCATGAATCTGTTTTAGTAAGTGCGGTAACATTTTGATAATTGAATGATAAGATGCTAATCTATATGCTTGTCTGAGAAGTCGAACCCACGCCAGTTATCTTTACTCTTCTTTTTTTTTTGCTACCACTTAGTAGTGACTAGTGAGTAGTGATCATGTTTAGCTAAACAAATAAGAAAAACAAAAGCTCCCTCCCGCACTAAAAAGACGTACTCAATAGGCCAATATGCAAAGCACTTGTTTCTCACTATATAAACATGTAGTAGTAACCAAAGGCTTGAACATATGATCAGTAAGTAGAAACCAAGTACTCGGAACAAAAAAATGAGTTCGCTCTCAGTAATTAACTTTTTCATGATTATGGTTTTGATTTCATATAATTTTAAGGAACTGGAAGCTCAGCTTGAGGTTGGATATTATGGCAATACTTGTGGCATGGCGGAGTATATAGTCAAAGATGAGGTTAGAAATGCCTATTACAGGGACCCTGGACTTGCTGCTGGTCTTGTTAGACTCCATTTTCATGACTGTTTTGTTAGGGTAAGCATTTTTAAACTTTAAATATCATTAATCACTTACCTACATGCTTATATTATGCATTTTACCACAAGGACAACTGTTTTCTTCCTATTTTCAATTTAATTACGTGTCATTTTGGCCCCAACTCTGAAAAACATGCATATCAATATTTACCTTAACAGACAATTTCTTCAAAAAACGACGCATGTTTACATTTTATGCATGTACATGACTGTTCTAAGAGGGATGATGGTTACATGTACTCTAGGGCTGTGACGGATCAGGGCCCATAGACTCAACAGCATCAAACAGCGCAGAAAAGGATTCACCAACAAATAATCCTAGTCTCAGAGGATTTGAAGTCATTGACAATGCAAAGGCTAAGCTCGAAGCAATGTGCAGAGGAGTGGTCTCATGTGCCGATATAGTAGCATTTGCTGCACGCGATAGCATAGAGATGGTAAGATCTTGGCTTGCATTAACTTCTGATATATAGGGGTTTAGTTTTCTAATTAACAAAGCAGCTAAAAGCCTATAACTAAAGAGTTTGATTTCGTGTGTTGGATCTAAATAGTCATGATCCTACTGGACATTGCCCCAAAAACACAGCAGTTTGCACATCACATAGTTCCATTCATAAAATGCATGTTAACTAATTAACATATTTCTACTCATACCCAGACCGGAGGGATTGGCTATGATGTACCAGCTGGAAGAAAAGATGGGAGAGTATCATTAGCTTCAGAGGCATCCAGCAGCCTACCTGCCCCATCAGACAACCTTAATCAACTAACTCAATCCTTTGCAAACCGAGGACTAACCCAGGAAGAAATGGTTACACTATCTGGTGAATAATTAATCAAGAAACTAATCATTAATCTCTAAGAACTAATAGTCTTGCTTCAATATTTCACCAAAATTACATATAAGCTACAATGAACTTATAAATATGAGCATTTGCAACAGGTGCTCACACCATTGGCCGCTCTCATTGCACATCATTCAGTAACAGACTGTATAATTACAAATTACAACACCACAAGCATGCAGGACCCTAGCATGGATCCACTATATGCTGTACAGCTAAAGCAGCAATGTCCACAGAGAAGTCCAAATATGGGCAACTTTACTGTGCCGATAAATCCATCTAGTCCAGCAATGGCAGATACTGACTACTACATGGACGTTTTGGCAAATAGAGGATTACATAACTCAGATCAAACTCTACTGAGCAGTCCAATGACAACAAACCAAGTAGCACAAAATGCTATGAATCCAATGTTTTGGAGGTCTAAGTTTGCTGCAGCAATGGTAAAGATGGGCCGGATTGGCGTACTAACAGGAAAGCCGGGTGAAATTAGAGCTACTTGTAGGGTCATTAATTGAAACTACAGGAGAGAATGTCTTTATGTGCTGACATAAGTGATTATGATGATATCAGCTAGAAATAGTCCACCTTATATGGAGTAACTGAGGATTCCTGCTTATGGTTTGTAAGAACATGAAGTTCTTTTTATATCATTGCACTCAAATCCCAACAAAGCTATTTTATATATAAAATAATAATTAGAATATTGGAGATCAAACCGAGAGAATATCAACGCGAACGACTATTGAACCCGGGGAAAAACTTATTTGTTCTTCCCGTCCTCCGTATTTTAATATGACAAGAATTTTGTCAAACATAATTACACCCAGTCTTCTTCTCTAGTTACATTTAGATATACCGACAAACCAAATAAGCATCATGGAAAAAATTGCAGAACTATCAATGAACAACAATAGCACTTGCAAGCCTCCTTATGAAACCGGGTAAATATTCAACAAAATGTGCTAAAACAGCAACAATAATATAAATATCATTAGTTCCAAAACCCAGAAAAACTAGCTCTTCAAGGAAAGTCTGAAATTGTACCTAAGTTGTAAGTTCCATTATAGCACTGACTATGTCTCCTTCATGTGTCTTGAGAGCCTTGACAGCCTTGTTTCTTGAGACTCCTGCTTGCGTCATTACCAATTCAATGTCACGGTCATTCACACCAGGCTCATCAACTTCTTCCTCTTCGTCAGCCTGAGCTATACTAGGAAGTTCCGCCTTTGCCATCACAGATCCTATGTCCGGCATCTTAAACTGTTGGGCAGCTTGTGTTTGTAGCTGAGAGCTCAAATCCTCTATCTTTGCCTCCCCAAATATAATATAAGTTTCAGAATTTGGGCTTTTGAATACATCGGGTTTTGAGATGAAGAATAATATCTGAAACACATGTACACTTTAAGAAAGCTCACAATTATTAGCAAAATAATTGAAATAAGAATAAGGCTATAACATTGACTTACGTTTTTAGTTCTCTTGATAGTGACCCTGCTAACACCTGTCACCGGTTTCATGCCGAGCTTCAACATTGCTTTACGACTCTTCTTCTCACTTCTGCTCTGCTTTGAACTATCACTACCACCTGCAAATCAACTCACTATTCAAATACATTTCAGGAGACACATCAGGAACTAAAAATGCACAAAAATGAACTTGCATCCTTTTCTTATCGACATGTTTTGCATTAATCATCTACCCCTTAGAGTTAAAAAGAAAGAAGAAACTACGGTTTGGTATCTCCAGAACAATTAAAAGCAGCTCTGGTTAATGACTTAGGTAAACAGAGAGACAGAGAACAATGTATTGTATGATTAAGCATGGATGCAAGTATTAAGTATATAACACCTTGTCCCAGTAAACGACGATGAATATTCAAGATAGTCGACGAAAATACTTCAACAATAACTAGTGCAAATAAGCACGGACACAAGCATACAACATAATGTATCAGCAAACAATGATAGATGGTCGGCTAATATACTATAAACAATGATGCAGTAATTTTTTTATACCATTGCACATATATCAGATTTAGAAAACATCAGCAACAAAAACAACCATGCAACAATTTCTCTGCCAGTGATATTTTTAGGTGCCTAAAAAATGGCTGACCAATCATTGAAAAAAATAATATGAAACTGAAATTTATAACAGAATAAACTACTGAAGAATACAATATAAGCATCACCCAAATAGGACCTTATGTGCTCTTCTAGGCAGAATAACATTGCAAGACACCCAATAGTGGACAGTGGGATGATACGCAATATGACAAACCCAGTAGTATTAAATGGGATTAAAGTACTAATTTTGCGGAAAAACCTGAATAATTTACACAAAACGATATCATGACACAACAAAGAAGTGCGATATAGCATTAAAATAAAAGTGAAGGTACAAAATGAGAAATTAACAAAACTGTATGCACAGTTTAACAAGATAGACACAATTTAACTATAATTTGAATTGGCTAAATGTTGTTGAGTTGAAAATGCAGGTGTTCGTAAAGGTACATAATACATTGTAGACTAGTACAGTGTGACGGAAGGGGGTAATTAACAACTGTAAAAGTAAAATGACACTTCTCCCATAGTTAAATTTAGGCACGCGAATTATAGCAGAGCAGGTGAATCAATTAAACAGCTTAAAATGATTAATATAAAAAGAAATGATCGAAATTAAAGCAGAAAATTAAATTCACCAAAAGATGCTTTAAATAACAAAGAATCACGAATTATTAAAAAGAGACCTGGTGTGCCATCTTCTTCCTTGTCATCATCGTCGTCTTCGTCATCAGAATCAGCATCATCATGGTCATCTTCTTCCTTAACGTCCTCTACTATTGGCTCTTCATTCTATACAAATTATTTAATCACACATTTATTAATAGAATATTATTTTGTACATCATAAAAGAAGGAAAAAAGTAATAAAGAAATGCGAAACCTCAAGTTCCTTCTGGATCTCAAGCTCCTCAACAACTGGTCCAGGCATGTTTAAAATCTCTCTCTCACTCTCTCTCTCACTCTCTCTCTCTCTCTATCTCTCTCAGTTGAGCTGAACAACATAGACTTTTGCTTTAGGATTACACACTCTCCCACCTCACTCATTGACCGGCTTTTTTATCTCCTAGGGCTGCTATTTTTTCTTGGCCCAGCCTTCAAAATCAAGCCCATGCCCACTTTTACTATGTACATCCCATCTCAGGCCCAATTTTAACCTTTTTCAAAATTTCAATATTAACTAGTTTTTAATTTTTTATTATTTCTTTGTGAAATTGCAAACTGTTAAACAAACTAATCCTTCACTTTCTTCCGAAATGCCTAATTTGTAAGATAAATGCCAAAATTTCTGAATTGTGTGTTATATTCATGTCCACAAATAAAAACAAGTAATGTATGATATATTATTAAGAATATTTTTTGACATCCCCATTGCGTCATGTTCCAATTCTCAAATTGTAAAATTCATTATGAATTTACAGTGCTTCATTTCTCAAAAAAATATATGCAATCTGGAAAGTAAGGAGAAAAAACTAGTATTTCCTTTTTCAGGACTATTCATTTAAGTGTGGCAATATTTTCTCCTTTATTTAACAAAACGATTTTTTGTGGTGTGCACTTTGTAAATTTATTCTCGGCCACTATACATTTCCGTTGTTCAAATTAATTATCCTCTAGATATGTACATTAAACTCGCACCCTGAATTTAAAAACCAGATCTTTTTTTAAATAATAAGGTGAAGAATGAGATCTCATTATAAATAGAAAGCAAGTGCTTAAGAAATAAAACACAAGCTGTTGTTGGAAAACAAGATGTCAAAACATATGCTTTGCTATTCTACTAGTTAATTTTGCACTACACTCCGTTCAACCCAACTCAAACACACTAAAATTCAACTATAAAAGCACCCTGTTTATATCAATCCTTCCTCTCGTCTCCCTTCAATTTTGTTCACAGTTTTTATCTACATTCGTAACTCGTTCTTCCGGAATCAAGGGAGAATCAAATGCAACAAGCTGTATATTTCTACCTTCCTTCCGACAAGAAAAATTAACAAATCAAACACTAACCAACTCCATCGACGAAACCCATATCTATTAGAATCGCACCCTGACTGCAACATCTTTCAATCTTACCAGAGACATCTCTAGCTACAATTGACAAATTATAGTAGAGGCATTCACTAAAAATGCACACGTAAATAATACATGCCTTCACTAATAATTTGCAATCTGTAATTCATTTAGTACAAACAACAAACTACAGAAAACTACAGTTCACTTTTTCATTCTTTATTTCAATTTTATACAAACAAACTCGCATATATCATTTATATCTTAGCCGGCCAATAAGTTGTACCAGTAATTGGGCTCAAAGGCCGATCAACCGCTAGCGCCCCTATAGAGTCAGGATGTTCTTCTATCAACGAAACCGAAATAAAAAATAGTAAGCTTACATTTTATGTTTATTCAGCTAATTTCTTATTACCAACGTTTTCTAATCAAGATGTATAAAGGCTTGACACAGAAAGAGAAGTTTGTACTTAATGACAATGAAGAACAAATCATGAGCTTGACATTTATATGGTAGCATAAGCAAATGTACATCTTCAACAAATCAAAATGAGATTAGCTCAATCAGTCATCAAGACAATGCTAGTTTGAGACTTACAACTTCACGGAACAATCACTTTCACCGAGCCAACATGGTTCCCGTAATTAAGAATATACATTAAAGTACCCTTAACAACTGATAGCTAGAAAACTTAGAAGTTGGATACTATAGTAAAGCAAAAGGCTGCGAAAGAGATTTTAGATTTAGTTGACAGCATTATGGAGCTTTTGCATAGCTTTCCTCTGTGAATTCCAACTTTCATTATTTATAGCATGACAATGCCCACTCGATCCATTCCAATTTTTGCAAGGAGCTGCTATGTCGCACACAAAGCAATAGCACTACAACCAACCAAATTTAAAAGCAATAGAACAGAAATTCAAACACAGTATAACAAACAAAGCCCAAAACTTTCAATAAAACACTATACATTACACAACACACACACATAACACAACAACGTTTACAACACATCCAACAATGTCAAAGCCAGCAACAAGCTGTTGCTCTAATCCTTTCTCAAAGTCAAAAACAATTAAATTCGAGACAATCCATATAGCAAACACTAACGAAACTTAATTTACCAGTTTACAGAAGCTTTCGTGATTGGTAGTACTAAACGGAAACTTGGCACAACAATGCCTTGAATGCGGAAAATCTCTACAAGCCACCTACACATAAACACAAACACATAGTCATAAACACACAAATCAATCACAAAAACCCCAAACCCTGATTCAAGAAAATCAAGAAAACAAAAGGGATAAAAAAACAATACATACTCAAACTCAATACAAAACAATAGATACAAAATGTAATCATAAAAACCTGTCCTTTCTCAGCGACAACAGTAACATCAGGAGAGCCATCAGCATTTCCAGAAACAGAAAGCTTAGAAATACTCAAAGACTCATCAGGGTCAAAATCAAGAATGAAACAATCTTCTTTATCTTCAAAATCCTTCAAATTATTTCTATTCTTTAAACAAAAAATGGGTCTCAAAGGAGTGCCCTCTTCAACACCATCATCATAATTCAGATCAATAATGTCATCAATTACAATGGGAGAAACTTTCGGATCCATTTTCACTTTGGTTTCAAGGTCACTCATTTTTTTTGAAAAATAAAGAGAGCCCTTTTGATATTTGTAGAATATGAATAAACCCTTGTGAGAATTTTCAAGGACAAGAACTCCAACGGAACTGGAGTATTTTCAAAGTACTAGTACTAGTGTTGGTATCCGCGTCTCAAATCTCAATAGTGTGGAAGTAGGAAAGCCTTTGGGCCGACTGTTGTTATTCACTTCTGTTTAGGTCTAGTCCAGTTTTTTCTCCATTTGAGGCCCGTATATCTAGCAACTAAAATTTTTAAAAATTTGTTAATTTTTTTTTTAAGATTTATGGCCCAACACGAAAGTTTAAGGATAAAATTCTTTTGAACCCAAGTTGCATAAGTTAGGAATCCAACTAACTTATTTATAATCATTATTTTGAAAAGAAAAAAAAAAATTAAAGTTTCTCAAGTTATGATTTGTTGGGTAATATGGGTGGAGGGCTCCCTTGTCCCTTGCACCAAGTCCCACAGTAGCCTTCTTATAAATATTAATTCAACTCTTATTAAATTAAGACATAATCTTATATTTCAACTTTAATAATGATTTTTAAGCCCATCTCTTTTCATTATTTTATTAATTATAAAATTGAAATTTTAAAAAATATGAAGAAAAAGGGGAAGAAAGTGAGAGAAAAAAATATTAAAGAATGAATGGAAAATAAATATTTTATTAATAAAAGTGAAATAAGGAGGGCCGGTAGTTCTTCAAAGATAAGACATGAATGATTGAAAAAATCACTAAGACACTATTTAAGTCAAATTTCTTACATTTGAACTTAAAGCTCATTTAAAAAAAAGCTATTAGACTTGCTCTTACAAGAATCTAAAGAAACATTATTTATTTAAAAAATATGAATATATAATTTATTGCATTTTTTAATATATATAATTACAAATTTTCATTACCATTAAGAATGAAGTTGTACAATTTTTTTATTTAAAAAATTATTGAAATTTGATGAAAATACTTTCAAGTGCTTTTGTGGTAAAATCATAGTAAAAGTACACATATGCAAAATTATATCATGATATTATTAAATTTAAAATCAATTTATTTTTTCAAATTTCAATTGTCAACCATTTTTTTATATTTAAATATAATTATTATTTTACATTAGCAATTAATTTAATGAAATTTTATGATGGAATCAAGAGTTTTCACCGGGTTTTTATGTAAGAGAGTTTTTTCTTGAAGAAAGACCATAATTTGTTGTATAAAAATAAAATTAACCTTTTTATTTACAAAATAAGTATGAATTTTTATTAAAAATTGACTTAACTTTGGGTTAATTTCGTATTCTTTGATTTTTTAAAATCGCAGAAAAAATTATAAAAAATATTTCTGATCATTTCGATTTTAAAAATCTAATTTGTCGTTATAAATTATTTTTGAATGATGTATTCATTATTAATAGGAGGATATATTAAATATTATTTTACAAATATTAAAACAAAAAATTTATTAAAAAAACTTCAGTAATTTCAAAATTTTGATAAATAAAAAATTAATATTTCAACCAACTAATTCATATTTTTGAATTCTACAACCGTGCTTATAATACGGACCGTAGATAAATATGTTTGATGATTCATTCCTCTGCCTTAATTTTACGTCGAAGGTAAGACGTCTAAAGGTCCAAAATCACAAACAAATATAGTACTGCATCCAAACAGTCACAAAACAGACAAAGCACAAATATGCATTTAGTTGTCCCAAAAAAATAAAACTGTCTCCTAATAATTGTCACATTTTGCATTTCAATATATTTTTATGGAATTTTCTTTTCATCTATATCCTTATATTTCTAATTTTAATGGTTGACTCTTAAATTAATATAGACACTCATCACTCTATAATTAAATGTAATAGCTAAGGGGAAACATGAAAATAAAATAAAGAATTTAATAGTTCATAATATGTGTGTATTTTTGCAAAACATGACAACTAAAAGTAAGATTTTGGGTGCTTTATAATGCTAAAGATGCACAAGCACACGACATTTCAAACACAAAGAGTTGCCCAGAATTGGAAGCAATAAGTTGAACAAAGAGCACACTAATAATAATGACATAATGGGGGGAGTAAAAAAGTGAGCGAGCAAGCAGGGCAGCCACCAAGTGGTGGGGCAAATTATTGATAAGATTTTGGAAGATAGCAGTAGGTAGAGGTCATTTCGAGTTTGTTGCACACAGATGTAGAGAAGAGAGGTCACTCTACTTTCTTAAAAACTTAAACTAAAACTGCTATTTATCCGCATGCACTTCCCCAATCCCCAGCAGTTCCTTTCAATTCAAAATTTTAAGACAAGGAGAGTTATCGATCATCTTGGTAAAAGTACCAGGAACACTAAATATTGGTCTTCAAATTGAAAAATAAAAAGAAGAAGAAATTCATCGGTTATATAATTGTACCATTACAGTTGAGAGGTCAATGCACCACCAAAACAAATTAGCTATTAGGTAATAGAGTATAACATTTCATGTCCAAATTGTTTCATTTCCTTCAGTATTAAGTGAACCGATAAGAAGAAAACATCCAAACTTAAATGACCTGATTTTAGCTACTACTACAAGTTGTATGAAGTTACAACTACTCAGAAACCTAAAATCAATGATACATTTTTTTTATTTTCTTATTTCATAATAAATATTAATAAATTTTATTAAAATTAATTGCATAATATTTAAATATAACAACTAAAATGAATATTAACGTAAATCTGTATCAATGCAATTTTGATTGGTCAAACATTCAAGCCTACGAATCGTTGACCCCGAATTATCACATTCACATCTACAAAACTTGTATATGCTTTCATATTTTCTAATATTCAAAAACTTGCGATAAACGTCTATGCAAGATTGTATAAGGAAAAAACATTTAAAAACACTAGAAACTTCTAAATGAGGCCCATATTATATTTTAATATTTTTCTGAACTCGAAACCCATTTTATCATACGAACTTGAATTATAAATCTTCCAACTAAAATTACAGTATGTGGGGAGTTACTGATATGAGAACCCCCATTAATATGAGAACTGAGATCTAATCTCAGCCATATATTCTTTTATCCAAATTAAATCGTAGCCATCCAATTAATTTTTTAAAATTTACTTTTTTACTTCATCTCTCACAACCACCTCATTTCTCTCCACCCACCATCACCACCGACTGCTCCCACCCACTACCACCATCGCTCCAACCTCGCACCACCGCCTGCCGCCTACTACCACCCTCCACGCCGATAAACACAAATCTGGTCATCATCATCATCTCTCTCTCCCCCCTCACTCCCTCCCTTATTCATCATTAACCTCGCCAGCCTCTTTTTCACCACTAACTCCGCCCATTTTCGGTGTCAACTCCCTGCGACCACGCTTTAAGATCTGAAACTCCGATCCAGATATGATTTTTCTCCGAAAAAACTTCGACTAATTAAATTTAGACCTGAAACTAGTAATCCATTAAGTTTTGCTGAATTTTATGATGGTTGTGTCGATTTTGGTGATTTTGGAGGAGGAAGTGTGACTATTGTGGCGTTTATAATTTATTTGTGTTGATTTAAATTTTATCTCGTAATTTCGTTATGATGTCGGTTGTCGGAGTTGGTGGCTGGATCTGGTAGCGAGAAATAGTGGTTGAGTATGGTGATTTTCGTTTGCCGATGGTGATTTTTGGTTTTTTGGTGGTGATTTCTTTTATTTTGGTGGTCGGTGCATGGCCGGACAGAGTTGTAGTATGGTGATTATGGTGGTGATTTTGGACGGAGTTGGTGATCGTGGCCAGATCTGATGGGAAGAAAGTGGATTAATGTGGTGATTTCTAGTTTCCGGCAGTGATTTATTATTTTATGGTGGTGATTTTTCATTATCCGGTGATGATTTTTGATTTGACGGTGGTGATTTTATGTTTGACGGTGGTGATTTTCTGGTGGTCGCCGGAGGTGATGGTGGCCGGAAATGGTTGTCACCGGAGGTGGTGGTGGTTGATGAGTGGTTGAATTAGATAGAAGATGGAGGAATATTAAAATTTATAAATATTAAATATTAAATCAACGGTGAGAGATGAATATGTTGTATTTGAATGAGTGGATATGATTAGATCTCATATCTCACAATAGTAGGGTTCTCATTGGAGTAAGACCCTACATTTTTATATTTTAATAGTCTCTCTGTTCTCAAGATTGTGTTTATTTAATGAAAGTGGAACCGTAAAAACTGGAATAAAAAATTATGAAGAGAGAAAATATGTGAGAGCACAATGAATAAAATAAATTATTAACAAATGAGAGAGAAATTTTGACTGATTTATGAAAAGAGTGTTAACATATATAATATTATTATTATTATTAAATAGTTTTATTTTTATATAAATTTCATTCTTAGGATTTTTTTTTTATTATTATTTACTTATTGCCTATATAAAACATCATTCTCTTGTAACTAATAACAATTTATATTATAATAAAATTCTTCATTTCTCTATTCTCTTTATATTTTATCATATGGTATTAAGAGTTATGATTCGATCTCAAATAGGTTAATGAAGAGTCACTTAGTAGTTTCCACATGTTAGATTTAATATATGCATTTCGATTTTTTTTTATCTTCTTCTTCAAATTAGTTTAAAAAAAATTGGATAATCGAGTTTTAATCATGATTACTTTTTTTTCGAATTGGGTGGATTTCACTGAAGTAAGTAAGCAAAATTGGTTTTGATTGAAGATTTTTCTGTTGATTTTAATTGAAACTCTCATGCACTCTCTGTTTCGCTATAATGACATTGACTTATTGATAATATTGGGTTTTTTTCCTTTCTTTTTTCTATCATATTCTCTTTCTTTTCTCGTGTTTGTGATATGGTAATCCAAGGCACATATGTATACCTTCTTCGTCTTTTATTTTTTGTTAGATCCTTAATACAACTGTAGAGGGGTGAATACAATTTATGCAGATAAATTAAATTAAGTACTCAACAGGATAAACAATTTTGTATTGATTAATAAAAACTGATTACAAACTAATCTCTCGAAGGACGAACATATATTATTGAGAGATGCTAGTTTACACGAAAGATATATCTTACAGTCAGTGCTTCCAAACTTTATCTTCATTCTTGAACTTCAGTACAATTAGTAGCTTCATCAAGCAATTTCTTGAGTAATTGGCCTTCAAAAACATTTACATACATTTCCATTCTCTGTCTGATATCCTCGAGCTCCTCTGTTGATTGATCATTCTGATAAACAAGAGGTCATGTATATTTGATTCTCCAAGTGTCAAATCATCCAGTTCCAGAAATCCAATTTTCTTTCAATCAGGATTAAAAGTAAGAACTTCTCTTCCCAAATACTTAGTCACTTTGGCTCCTCCAGTAGGCATATCATCAGTATGTCCAGATTCATGATTGTACTTTGGAATATACTTGGACTTGTATGTCATTCCTCTCAGCTTCATGTGTACTAAGTTCTTCAAAAATTCAGACCATCTAGCAGTAATTGAGTTGGTTATCTTGAATAAAGTTGTGATGAATTTCAACTCCTGCCATGGTTTATTCTTCAAGTGTTCTTGAGGAAGCCTCAACCTTCTTCCAGATTCCAAAAAATAGATCAGCTTTTCACCAACTAGATCATTTACAATCTGTATTGATTTAATTTTCTGCAAATCTTCAAGCTTTGTATTGTCACCAATTTTGGTCAGATTTCCAGGCTTTTTTAGAATCAAAGCATCAGCAACATAAGTATCAACATTTGGAAGTCCCAAGACATTTCTTCTACTTCTATAATGAGAATTTCCACTATAGATCTTGTTTACAGTCTCAGAAGAATCTCTTACTGGTGCAGGTGTCTTACTTCCCCATAGTAACTTCTTCTTTTCTTCATAGGTTAATTCTGACATATCAGAGTTTAAGTCCTCTGAACCAGGATTTGTGAAATCAACTTGTATTTTACTTGAACTATCAACAACTTAAGTAGTATTAGTCTATTAGAGGTTGTTACTGGTTGAATTTCAACAATTGTTTCTCTTCAACTTGAACATTGTCAGAGGTTGTTACCATCTCTAATTTCTCAGCTCAATGAGCTCCGGGAATCATTTTTCTTCTTTTGTAGAATTGATTGGCTTCATCTTCTTGAGTCTTTTGTTCATCGGCATCAACATATATAATATAATTTTAGAGACACCATGATAGTTTTAGAGATATAATACGAACGTAAAATTTTATTACAATCCACTTGAAATTTATAATACATTTTTGAACTTATATAAAAAATTAATATAAACTAAATATCAAAAATATCATAATATATATAATATAATAATAAATATATATTTTAACACTCCACCGGATTACAATTTTAATTTGTATTTTTGAAAATGAGCGACAAGTCGAGTCAAGTACTTACGTTACCTGTGAATGCTCAGTTTTCCATGTTTCAAATGAGAAAGGGAGAATACGAAACTACTTATATCATGCGAAAGAACTAAACCACAAAAATAATTATAGGTGATCCCAAGTTTTCAAACATGTGTATTAGTTTGATTGTTATTGGTGGCCAAACTCGGGCGTTGTTCTATTCTAAACTGACTTCCGAACCTATTCTGAAAATTAAGCAACTTCCCTTTCGAATAACCACCACCATTAATTTGTTAAATAAGGAGCATGTTTTATTTGGTAACAGAATGTTTGCATATTAATTTTACCCGGCTTGTAAGTTGAGAAATAATAATTCTCACAAATTTAACCTTTATTAATTACTATGATCTGGTGCACTTATTTTCCAGTAACAACTTCTAGGCCTCTGTCTTTGACTGTTAATGGCTAATTTCGCTATGTTAACCGTATTTCTCTCGTTTACTTTATTGAAGATCGAGGATTTGAAATTTGTTAAAACACGGTGGATACCTGACTTTGTTTAACTAGAAAAAAAAGAAAGAAATAATATAGGTTATTAAAATTCATAAACAAGCTGCAAATGCCACTATGCCAGAGGGGGGCGCCTAAGGGGAACCAGATGGGAGTTGGTGAACCAAAACCCATTAATAAATAGACACACTATCCCAGTATATCTCATTGCATTCTCCATACATTCTTTTATCAATTCCTTTTGGTCACATACTCACTTTTTACAGCCCCCCCCCCCTATTATTTGAAACAACCAAAAATGACTACAACGACTGAGCTAATCCCACCAACAATCCAAGTCGATGATGAAGAAGAAGAAGCATGCATGTTTGCCATGCAATTAGCAAGTGCATCTGTTCTACCCATGATTCTCAAATCAGCCATTGAGCTTGACCTTCTTGAGTCCATAGCTAAAGCTGGTCCAGGAGCTTATGTTTCGCCTTCTGAGCTTGCGTCTCAGCTTCCATCCAGTCAACCTGACACTCCCGTCATGCTTGACCGCATCCTTAGGCTCTTGGCCAGCTACTCTGTGCTCAAATGTAAACTTCAAGACCTGCCTCAGGGTGGGGTGGAGAGGCTCTATGCCTTGGCGCCTGTTTGCAAGTTCTTGACCAAGAACTCTGATGGTGTGTCTATGGCACCTCTTTTGCTCATGAACCAAGATAAGATTCTTATGGAAAGCTGGTAATTCTTTTCTCTCTCTCTCTCTTTTTTTTGTTTCATTTTCAATATAGGAATCTATAATTATTTGATTTAAGCCACGGTGCCACAAATAATTGCTGCACTTGCATTCCTGCCAATACATATAATGCATGTGTCTACTTTTTGTCCAATCTTTCTCTATCCATTCCTTTTATTGCATCGAAACTCTTAAATTCAATCATAAAAATCATCACAAATTCAAAAGATGTGGCCTCACAGATCTCTTTAGTAAGTGCTCTTAACAAGATTCCTTCTATGATTCGAACTGCTTACTTAATTTGTATCCTAGTTGTTTGCCCTTGCTTAATTACTTAGAGCAACTCGGACAGTGGTCTAAAGTTCCAAATTTAGACCGATTTCGGTCCAAATTTGGACCGATTTCGGTCCAAATTCACCCAACAATAGCCTAAATCTCGGTCCAAATTTGGACCGATGAACTCCAAATTTGGACATATACTATTAGTGGGTCCAAATTTGAATAATATTAAAATAATACTAATTCTGAGAATTAGATTAATTAATAATATTTTATTATTTAATCAATATTTGTACTTTTCTTATTTTAATGTAATGTTTGATGTTTATGTATTTATAGTAAAAATAAAAATTAAACGTGTTTACTATAAATGTTATACATTTAATTAGAATTACATTATTTATTATTAATCATATTTTAAAATAATAAATTTAATTAATAATAATTAAATATTAAAATAATATCATATATTATATAATAAGTAAAGTGCTTGAACTATAAAATTAAAATATTCATTATAAATCATATTATAATTTAGAACGAAATTTGGACCAAACTATTAGAGTTGGAGAGGGGTTTGGACCAGGGATCAGTCCAAATTTGTGTCAAACCGGAGTTGCTCTTAGATACAAACACAGTACAATTAATTTGGCACCTAATATTCGGCTAGAGGCAAGTGGACAAACCACCTCACCTACCACACTACTAATTCAGCTTGTTGTCCAACCTTTGGAATGAAAAGTTTGTCTTGACAGAAAACCAAATTTCTGGTTTCTTGTATACAATTCTGATAGATTAGGCGAGTCCCTCGTCCACATATATTTTTAGATTGGATTTAAATGAAATATAACTAAACCCGTGTTCGGTTGGGGAGAATGAATGATCTGAGTAAAATTAATTGGAAACAATTGAATTTAGACCGAAGATTTGGAAAAAGAATGAGTAATTGCAAATTGTTATGATAGGAATTGCGGATAAAATGGACATGGGAAGGAATTGAGTGTTTTTCTTCAAAATATGATGTTTTGACCGTTAGTATTAGTTGTAAGAAATGGAATGGAGGAAAACATGAAAAATCTGAACCACCGCAAATATTATAGTCTCATGCTATTCCTTCCATTTTTTGTTTATCTCAGCCAAAAACAACATGAATCTAGTCCAAATCATCAGGGATCAAATTGGCCATAAGGCCGTAGTGGACCTTAAATTTGAAGGACCGCAGATCCGGAGCTAGATTTAATGATAGGGACCTCGAAGATAGCCATCTTTTTATCAAATGTAACCATGACCTGGGAAAAAAACTATAGACTTTTAAAATTTAATCGCGCCTGGGGTTGTGGACATCAACCTCCTGGTTCCGCGCGCAGCTGCCAAATATGTTAATGTACCCAATTTTCACTAGGCCGATTTAGATCTGGTATGAGCAGTAATGAAAGCCTAGTCTTGGTTCTACTGGATATGACTATAGGTAATAGGATCGTAAAAAAAGAGTAGTGTACATTTTTGGGAGTGTCAACTGCAGCTAGCTTACCTTACAAAAACTTACTTGTTAAATGATATAGGTACCACTTGAAAGATGCAGTACTTGACGGTGGAATACCTTTTAACAAAGCATATGGAATGACAGCATTTGAGTACCATGGCAAAGACCCTAGATTCAACAAAGTCTTCAATCTAGGAATGTCTAATCATTCCACTATTACTATGAAGAAAATCCTTGAAACTTACAATGGTTTTGCCGGTCTCAAAACTGTGGTGGATGTTGGTGGAGGCACCGGAGCAACCCTTAATATGATTATCTCTAAATATCCTAATATCAAAGGGATTAACTTTGATCTACCCCATGTTGTGGAAGATGCTCCATCTTATCCTGGTACGTGCATTCCTAGTGATGGTGGACTTGTGTCGATTTTGGTTATTTGACCGAAAATCTTAACTGGAAATAAAATGAGGGTCAGTATATGTGGTAATCTGTTGTTGGTTTAATTTGGTTATACAGGTGTAGAGCACGTTGGAGGTGACATGTTTGTCAGCGTACCCGAGGGGGATGCTATTTTTATGAAGGTATTCATTAATCTCTTTCAAACCTATACTATATACATTGGATTAGTATCATCGGGCCAGTATCAGTGTATCACCTCGAAAGGTCCCTTAACAAAGCACATCTTGCGAGTTGTGCTGACCTAATTTTCAACTCTATAATTTTAAAGTTGATTCTAGAGATTCTGATTAAATTTTTTCTTTTAAGTAGTAATACTATTATATCCTAATGTCAGTTCATGTTAACTAGACTGAATTATATACCGTGCAGTGGATATGTCACGATTGGAGCGATGCACATTGTCTGTCATTCTTGAAGAATTGCTATAAAGCCCTTCCACAGAATGGGAAGGTGATACTCGCAGAATGCATTCTTCCGGAGGCACCAGACTCCAAGCTTACAACCAAGAATGTCGTTCATATAGACGTTATCATGTTGGCACATAATCCCGGAGGAAAAGAAAGAACCGAGAAAGAATTCGAGGCACTGGGTAAAGAGGCCGGGTTCAAAAGCTTTAACAAGGCCTGTTGTGCTTATAATACTTGGGTTATTGAATTCCTTAAATAGAAGACTGATCCCTCCGGTTTATAAACTTGGGTCTGGCGTCTGGTTAATGCTCGGTTTTGTGGTCACCTAATTGATGAGAAATAAAGTTTTAATGGAATAATAAGTAGTATAATGGTGCTGCTGTTGTGTGTTATTGGTTTTCAATCTTCTTTTACACGAGGCTGTAACTATTTCATCATTGTATCTTTTCCGGAGTTTAAATGTCAACTATACAATCTATACTAGACAGTACTATCTTTTATGTTCTGGCCCATTGAATTCGATAGGATTGCCCAACATATTAAGCGAATGCAGCCCTGCCCCGAGTTTCAAGATGTCCTACGCTATATCATAAAAATTTGTACCACTATTTGGTTCAAATAATTTTGGAATAATTATTTTAAACTTTTAAACATGAGTAATTTTTCGAATAACCCAATTTATTTGGGACATGCTAAAGGCGAAAGCCGTACATTAAAATCATGTTAAGATGTACTTTGATCTGTTTACGTTTCATGCTTTGGGAAATCTTTTTATAGAATACTTGACTAAAATGTGACCTGTTAGTTCATAAGTAAGTATTTTAAAATTCGACTCGGTAAAGATATCATCTGATAGATAACTTTTTCTCACGAAACATTATTCATATACAAAAGTGAATACGAGAATGGTTCGATTAAATTGAAGTTTACGGAGTGTATACAGAAACCATGCAAAGATGTATTAGACCAAAAAAGAGTTACAATTGAACGGGACACAATAAAATGGTATAACTTTAGGGTTTTTAATGTTGTCAAAAAATTGGACAATAATTTTATTTTTACAAGAAAAGTATATTTGAATTTATAATAGAATAAAAAATAAAGCAATAAGATCAAATAAGCTCTCATTACATTATAATCATAACAAACAGATGTTGACTTATAACTTATAAATTAATTTTCCTGTAATTTTGATAGCAAAATCTTTAATAACGCCTTTAAAACAAGAATTCGTTATCATTTCTTTCTCGATAGATCATATAAAAAACATATTCAACAATTTAAATTAGAATAGACATATTGCCTAATCAATTTTAAATTCAAAAGCTCCGTTAATTTTTCATTTCTAAGTTATTTTATAATATTTTTTTTTAAAACAGTTACCCCTCAATGATCAATATCTTGTATTACTTGCTCTCGAGATCAGCCCGAGCGAATGGCAGTCATAAAGAAAAGTTTGAAACACATTTGAATCTGTCATCGAATTCTCAGAGCACTGGCAGTAAGCATGTATAATTTAAGATGAAGCAGCATAAACATTAAACACAAATGAAATTGGGCCATATGATCTTAGCCCAATTGGCTAATGTGCAATTTCTCACATATATTACAACTATCTGCGTGACCATTTCAACTACATGTTGCAAAATACAAGTAGAATACATATGTTAAGACCTCTAAGAAAGATACTAAATATGTATTCTTTATTTTACATAAAAAAAATACTGAAGTACAATTTTTTATGAATCTTAATATAAGAAATAAACTTTAAGAAGAAAGTACTAATTTTGATTTTGAAATCATTCAGTAAAGGCAATAGCAACCATGCTAATTGTCTTCCTCTTTTTTTTTTTGGAATAATATCATGAATACACGAACACTGTATTTTTACTGAAACTCGGAATTTCGACCTCTTATTTGACACTTGAATCACTTATTGCACATGAGAAGAAATATGAAGCTATAAGGTTAGGTATAACAAGGCAGAGAATGAGTCAACTAATTCTTGAAAAGTTCCAGACAATGATCATCATCAAGATTCCTACTCCAGAACCTTTTATAGTATTCTGCATAAGTATAGCTCCTGTAAATGCCGGTTGATCCTTCTTGTATAAGATTCTTGGGAGCACTTATTACCGCGCAATCATATGGGCACAGAAAAGAAGCTACGGACAGCCTTGGTTTGTCGGCATTGACCACTGCCCGGTGAAATACACTTTGGTACTTTCCATTACTCAATGCCTGCAATACAATTTGCACCAATCCCATTTGTTTATATCTTTCCATTTCAAAGATGTAACATTGCTATGCCGACATGCATCTATCTTGCGGCTCATCTCCCACCTATATTATTTTTAATTACTACTTGTTCTTTGTGACTTTTGACTAATATTGCTAAGTGAGTTTTACAAATTGTCAAGAAAGGCCCACTAACATGTTACCCTTTTGTCAAATTTTGGGTGCCCTTGTCAATTAAAAATCGGAGATAGTATGAATGTATGATAAGTTCATAACATATAACTTGGACCCGTCATCCTGACAGTAACATGTATCCAATATATTTATTAATCACACTCATAATTGAGTAACTTTATGTCATATTCAAATCTCCAAAATTACCACATTTTAGCAAAATGTCTATTCCTACTACCGAATCCAAATGTTATGCAGAGTTTCTAGAAATTAAGAGCAATTATTTTCATGGTCCTCAGATATCAAATACTGTCATTCAATGCAATATTTTAAAACAGAATCGTCGAAAAAAGGATTATATTATACCACGATAAAGTTTTAACTTGAGAACCCGTGAGCACAATTGTTAAACTGTTTAGACCTAGACGACAGCCTGACGGTGTAAGGAAACAATTGATAAATATGCACATATAGGCGGGGCAGAATATGCGAATACCTGAAATTGGTCGCCAATATTAATGACAAAGGCATCAGGGTGGGGTTTGACAGCTAACCAGCGGCCCTGTTTAAGGACTTGAAGGCCAGAGACATTGAGGTCTTGGAGGAGGATGGTTAGTGCATTAGGATCCGTGTGGCCCGGTAATCCATATGTCAGGTCTGGTTCCGGGCACTCCGGGTAATAGTTTATGGCCATGTGTTGACCTTGTTCCCCCAGCACTTTCTTTATGTAATCTTTTTCAAGCCCCAAGCTTTCTGATATTGCTTCCTCCAGTCTCATCCCTAGTTCTCGTACTTCTTTACAGTAATTGCTTACTATTTCCCTGATCACACATAACAAACAATTTACTTCAAATGATATACTATTAATCTATGGTTGAATCTGCACTTAAAACATCTTTAGATACTACTATTCCAAATCGTGGTGACATTTGAATTCTGAAATTTTAACTCAATCAACGAGAATAGAATTCTGAAATTTTAACCCAATCAACGAGAATGATTAACATTTTTAAGGTAATAGAATATCTATTTACATCGCAGTTAACTATAGAAATTTTCACATTCTCGTTAATCAGGTTGTAATCACGTAATACAAAATTTTAAGATAATATAACTCGTCCTCTTTTTCATTAAAAAATATGCAGAATTAGACGTGTTTTTTAATCCACTTTATATAAAATAGACGTGTTAATCGAGCCGTGGAGATGAGTAGATATGATTGAAACGTCAAGAGTTGAAGATCATCTTGATTATAGAAGATATTCTTGTTAGAAATTTATGTGCGACATGTATATATTAAGCAACTGCCCCAGTTGAGCTCAACTGTTCAACTACCACAATACCATTACATATATCCTATTTAAAAAATTGACACATGCATACACATGGTTCAGCTCTGATTTTTTAATTGATCGATTCTCTGTGTCGTGCGTTTGGTTAAGGAAGCAATGATAAAAGTAATGTCGACGAGGAGCTCAGACATAAAACAATAGATTAAACAAAATAAAATTTGAGAACTGCATCGCCCCACGTAACCTTACGTCCTTGCCCAATATTTATACACCTCCATACAATTTTCAGACAACACATATTTTACTTCATTGAAAATAATATTTCTAACAAACAGTTAAAATATATTTAAATGTGTCTGAAATACAATGTGTCTTATTTGGTGTTCTAAAAATTGTTTTAAACGGTGCCTAGGCGTTAAGTATTCACAAAATGCCCCAAGACGTGATTAAGTGATTAATTAGATGATTTTTCATAAAATTGGTCAAAAAAACAAAAAACGATCTAGCCGGTCAAAAATTGGGATTAATTAGACATTAATTAGGTGAAATTAATCAAAATTAATCAGCCTAAGTATCTGTTTGGTATTCCTGTTAAAAATTGCTGTGCTGTTAGAAAAAGTGCTGTTGTAAAAATCAGCTGACTGTTTGGTAATTTTTTTGATATGTATATATTTTGATGCAAAAAATTAAAAATTATAATATAATTGGTAAGGTTTGATGGTGAAATCAACACCTGCTTCCCGCAAAAGCTGAAAAACAGTTTTTTCTAAAAGTATGAGAGACTTGATTTCTCTAACAGGAGCTTTTAGTTCAAAAACACTTTTCCGGAGATAAGCTTTTGAATTTTACCAAACAATTTTTTAACTGAAAAGGTGTTGTTGTTGTCAACAATATCTATACCAAACACACCTTAAAACAAAAAAAAATGATCAATTTTATGGGAAAAATTATAAAAGTATAACTTTTTAATAAACAACTGAAGCTGATATATGAATTGAAAATAGTTACCTATTATATTTGATACTAAAATGAGGGTTTTATATTTTATTTATAAATATATACTTTTTTATTATTAAAATTATATAATATATAAAAATATATTTAAATACGATCAATTAATTAATCAAGGTCCCGAGAAGGCATTACAACCGCCCTGATCCACCTAGAATATTTATAACATTGGTCTTAGTAATAAAAAATAAAGGGTGTAATTAGAAAAAAAAATATAGAGTGGTAAGATATTCCGAAGAAATATCTTTCACAAACTCTGACATCAACGCGGGTTTATGATATGACGCAATTGGCAACATGGGGAGGGCAGGCAAATTAATATTCCCGCACTTTAAGAAAGCTAAATAAAAAAAGTCAAATGGGATGGGATGACATCACCCATGAAGCTCAAAGTAACGTCATCACCACTGTATATTAATTAATGAAACAGCGATTAGGCACAACAATAAACATGATCAAGCACCAATAAGCACCGGATCGCTCCGCTGATTGTGCATTTGCTAAGGAGGGGTCTACCGAGGGATATTTATATAAAGCGTACAAAAAAATCTATACACTACAGCAGTAACAGACATGGAAAATGCTGTCTGCCACGGATTCATTTCCAAAATCGATATCAGATATTGACGTATCTGTACTTTCGTTAAATCTTTTAATAATAAGATAAGATCAATATATATATGTGTATCTAAATGAAAATATATTATATTTTTTAAGAAAAAATTTCGATATCTATAATTACTCAACGGACATTAAGGTCATGTTTCCGAGTTTTCTAAATAGAAATAAGTAAGTGATAATTTTATCCCATTTGTATAGTAAAAATTTTGAAATGTAAATTTGTTAAATTTACATTTATTTTTACTTATTGTCATTTTTATTAAAAAATTTGAAAATATAATAATGAATAAAAGTAAAACAATTTTATTAACAATGGAGCGTGACTGTATGAGTGCGTGTACATATTTTAAGCCGTATGTATCCACAAAGCATGAAATCACCTCCATTTTGTCTCTGAGAGTGTATTGTATATACTTAAACTTCGCTAAAGTCATATGTTCGCATTTTATTAATCCTGACCACCTGATTCATTTCAGATCTATTATTTGTACTATACTTTGAACTTTTGGTTGTACTGCCAGCTCTTTTCTTAATGTGCTCCTAATTTACTCAGCTTACTGTTCATTATACCAATTTGTATCATTCATGATATAGTCATATACTATGTACTACTAGACTACTAGTTTTACGTAGTGTGAGCTCCCCGCACGTTGCGTTTTGTCATCGTACTTTTTAAAGCACACTGACTAATAATTTTCGTAATTTGTGTTTTTCTTAATAACACATAATTTGTGTGTTCGCAAACAAGAATTAATCAAGTATATTCGTTTTCACGGAAACACCTTCTCCGCAATTAATTTTAAAACCCTAACAGTTTTACGTGCATGGAAAACACATCCTATACCAGTCATTTCGAACTCACCTTTAGTAGCCGATTATTCCTATTTTTTCATGGACTATGGTCATGTTTGTTGATTTGACCAAATATGAACAAGTTTTATAGCAATGTGAGCTATTTGTATACTCCAGCAGCTCCACTTTGTCATTATAATATGCTTTAACACATTGATTAATAAATTTAATAATCAAGTGATTGTCTTCAAATTTAGTTATGTTACTAACACGTTCATGAGTACAGGAATGAAGATAATTTAAGTAAATCGTTTTTTTACGAAAATAACACGTAAAAGACGCCCCTACACGTAAATTTAAGAAAATATACGTGCATGGTAAGCACATCCTAGCGAACTCGAACTCAACAACTCTTGTAGCACGTATATCATGTGATCATGCTTTGTTTTTATTCGTACCATGTGCCACAACTCTCATTCTTACTTTTTCCCCTTTTCTAAAGGATTTGGCACCTCTTTTCTTCCCTTATTAGAGTTGTAAAAAAGGTACTTCTTTGAACATTGAAACTCTCAACACTAATTAAACATCAGTTACAAAAATATACATGGTGGAGGATTGAGCCGCGCTAAAATATCAAATTGGATATAAAAATTTAATCTCAATAGAATTATATTTTGATGTATCATATTTTGAGTACGAAAATATATGATAAAAACAAATTATTTAGTATTTAATTTGGCATATATTTTAAATTATAAATATATTACTTTTAAAATAAGATTTAAAAACATACCTCCTGTGTCTGTCCTGTACATGTTGTACTTATCCTGTTTTATAATCTCCTATATTCAAAATTGTACAGACCACTTCTCATTCATATTTATGTATCTCAATCTAAAATTTGCATGATACTTTGTCAATTTAACATTAGGCTGATTAACAGAACTGCTGTTGGTTTCGAATTAAATGGGTGCAGAGATGAGAAAAGTAACCTGAAGGAAGATGGATTAGAAGGCCACTCAGGTGAATACTTTTCCAGAGGATAACAATGAAGCCTCAGATAATCTCTCCAATTGTGAATTGTTTCCTTGTTCACGTTAAAACTTGTGGACAGTCTCATTGTTTTCGACGGATCATCGGAATACAACTTCAGTTTCTCTTCTACCGGCAAACTGAAGAATTCCCTTGCCACTCCTTGCATTTTCTCCACTGTTTCCTTTCCCACTCCGTGATTAATCACCTGCTCATGTATACACGTGCGCCCACAAATTAAATTTTCTCCGAACAGAATAAATTAAAATATTAAGCCAGTGTAACAAAGATACAAATTAGGATTACCTGGAAAAAACCATATTCTTGACAGGCCTCTCCAATTTGTCGAATGATGAGCTGTCTATCGTCGCAACCCAAGTCGATAACAGGTACATTTTCGCACTCTGATACCTCGGAAGAATTAGGTCTGTCGGATTCAGGACGGATATAACTTTCCGGCAGCTTTGAAAAAGGGATACCGGTAGCTATCATTCCAGTACTCATATTATCTACAGCTATACTAATATATGGTATATAATATAGAGTATCTGGTAATCTGATAACTCAGTTAGCTCGAGTAGTTACGAAGAAGGTGTTAACGATACACGTACATATATATACTAAAATTGGAGACATCTACGGAGTGACAGGGGTTGACGCCGCTTCAAAGTCTTTAAAACTTGTGTATGTAAATACTCCTTGTTTATTCATTTCGGCATAAAATAAAGGATGCTTGAGATACTTCGAGTATTTAGTTCCTAGACTTTTTGCCCGCACATTTTTTCACGAAGTTTGTAATTTTTATAACATAAACGGTTATCTTCTAGTTTTATTTAATTTATTTATTACAGTTATTTAGGTTCTCTTTATTTTAAAATATAAAATTGATATTATAGTTTAACATTAAATCTCAATATTTTAATTTAGTTTTCTTTCTCTCACATTTTAACCAATTAAAAGTCTTTTAACTCATTTTTAACATTTCTCTTTTACGTTTTTAGTAGTCAATATTTTAATAATTTGTACAGCAAAACTGAGTAAATATTTTTTTTAATTAAATACTTTTTAAAAAAATCCAGTAAATATTACATAACATAAATAGTACACCATAAGGATTCTTTAAAGTATGAAAATATTTTTATCAATCGTGTTCCTACTTAAACTTTGCATTAGATTGGTACACAGTATGTGAATAGATTTGGCATATAGAAAAACTTGGTTGATTTTTATTACTGTCTAAACATTACTAATCAGATATTTAAATTTTGTATAGCATTATACAATGGTGTCTACTTCAATAATGAAAGTTGACAGTGGATTATATTTGTATGTTGAGATTAAAAATATCTATTAAAGTTAATTTTCGTATATATGTTTTTCTACATATATTGCTTAAACATGTGAATTCGAAATCAAATTTTGTCAATTACTCCTATAACTGTATTTCTGTATATAAATTTCAAATATAAAAAAATAGTTCAATATTACTCGGCGTCGCCTTACGGGTCGCAGTTTAAAATTTGGAAAATTAAAAAAATGTAAATACTTAATATGAGTTATTTTAAAACCGTTGAATTGAAAACTACAATGTTACATATATATATATATATATATATTGCTTAAACATATGAATTTGAAATTAATTTGTGTCAATTACTCTCTAACTGTATTTCTATATATATAACTTAAATATAAAAAAATTAGTTCTATATTACTCGGCATCGCCTTACGACGACACCTCGTAGTTTAAAATTTGGAAAATTAAAAAAATGAAAGTACTCAATATAAGTTATTTTAAAACAGTTGAATTGAAAACTACAATGTTATATTTCTACATATATTGCTTACACATGTGAATTTGAAATCAATTTTTGAAAATTACTCTCTAACTGTATTACTATATATATAACTTAAATATAAAAAAATAGTGCAATATTACTCGGCGTCGCCTTATGGCGACACCTCGCAGTTTAAAATTTTGAAAATTAAAAGATATAAATACTAATATAAGTTATTTTAAAACTGTTGAATTGAAAACCATAATGTTTTACCTGAATACATATACAAAACATATAAATTAGTGCATTAAAACAAAAGTCATTATTCTGCTAAAAGAAATTTTTTATTCAAAAGTATTTTAATATTATTGCGACGCCTCGTCGTTTAAACATTATACAATTAAAATATTTTTTTTATCTGCACAGATCCATATCAATGCTCTATAATTTGCAAAATGATTCTCCAGTTTTCTAAAAGATTTGTTGGAAGTCTCTTGAACAGTAGATGTCATGGAAATCACAAATTGATTCCAAATAGCTAATGGCAAGATTGCAAGCATATGTGTGTTCTGCAAATGTTATTAAAAAAGTTAACTAAAAACATAGATATGAAACAATATACTATTCGTATTCAAATCCTGATTCTAATCCTAATGCTGAATTTGCCATAATATTCTATGTGAATTGTAATCATGGAGAATATAATTGAGAGTTAAGATTGTAATCACATCCTCATTCTAATCCTGATACTGACAAACCCTGATTCATATTTTGTTGCATAAGAAATCAGAATTTCTAAGCATCAAGATTAGAATCAGGAGCCATATGAGATATGGAAAGAAAGGAAACCGAGTCTTAAACACGTTAAGATTTGGGGATGTTCGGCTTATGTCAAGAAGGTTGACCCAGATAAGCTGGAATCTCGATCCGTAAAATGTAATTTTATGGGATATCCTAAAGAGACTTTGGGGTATTACTTTTACACCTATCATCGGGTGTTTGTCTCCATACATGCTACCTTCTCGGAAAAGGAGTTTATCCTCGAAGGAAACAGTGGGAGCAAAATTGAACTTGATGAAGTTCAAGAAGCACAAACTACTACGGATCAAGTGGAAACACCTGTTCAGACTGAACAACCTTCTGTGGAACAGCCCATTCGTAGGACAAGGAGAGTGTCTCGCCAACCTGAGAGGTATTATGGCCTTGTCATTGAGAATGGCAATGAGTTGTCAATCATTGATGATGACGACCCTGTGACCTATAACGTAAACCGATATTTATATTACGAGACGTATTGAAAGGTAAATCGTGGATTGTGATTTGTTGGATATTGACATCGATGATGTTTCGACGGGTAGGCTTATAAATAGAGGAGTCGCTGTCAAAATTTTGCAAAAATTATTTTAAAATGCGAGAAACGTACTTTACAAATTAAAGTGTTTTACCCCTATATTGAAAGAGATATGTCCTAAGTCCAATCATGTATGAGGATTTAGGAATAACTTTTATGTAATCTGTTTTGATTTCATTGATATTAATAAAAGACTTGTTTTGTTTTTATTGCGGGCTCTATCTATTTAAATGTTTAAATAAGATATACCACAGTTTAGAGTAAAGCTTTTTATGGATTGTGATGAGATCATAATAATGAGACCTAAAAGATGATAACTCTAAACTTAAATAGTTCCTGGTCATAGGATTACTAACTGGTAATTAATAATCCGCAAAGATCGGTACATACTATGCTTGCTTCATTATGAAGGATGTCTGTTCTCATAGACATTTGTGTGGTGACACTATAGCTAGTATGTAGGTGCTTATTATAGAATAAGTTTACTGAACATGACTCACACAGCTGAACAACTGATGGAGTTCACTCACGTGTCAGCAGTTGTTCACATAGTGATAGTTGTACAAGTATCCTTAGACTTGAGGTCATCATAGTCATCTTGTGTACACTGAACTATGCTTTGGTTTAGTTCTTAGTCTCAAGGGACAATTATAAGGGCTCTGCTGGGTATAGGAATTTGTACACGAAGTTAGTGTATGATCAATAAAGGATCTACCCCTTCCAGTGTAGGAAAAGAATATTCAATGCTGATCCACTTATGTTAGTTCAGGAATCTCTGGCCAGAGTGAATGAAATTAGAAAAGAGTTTCTAATTTACATTAAATAGAACTAAGCATAGTGAATGTGAAAGCAAGTGATTAAATAAGATAGGCTTGACACAAGTTTCATGCCTTGTATTTAATCGTGATATTGCAGGGTAGAAGGAATTGATTGTACGGTAACTACTCACTGAATAGGTTCTTGGTATTCTAAGCAGTGAATTCGTATTATCCGGATAGTCGCGATATGCTGAGAAGTATCCCTCACGATGTAGAATAAATATGATTAATTAATTAATCATATTTAATGAATTAGAGAATTTATATAAATAATGATAAAATAGTTTTATTATTATTTATTTCTACTACCAGCTTAATATACAGGGTCACACCATAAAAGAGAATGATTTAATGGTGGAGGAATTAATTAATAATGGTTGGTAATTATTTATTTGTGAAATAAATAATTAATTAGCAGATTTAATAATTGATTAAATGAGATTTAATTAATTCTTAATATTATTAATTAAGAATTTAATTTTTGGAAATTAAATCAAGTGAGAGAATTATTTCTAAAGAGTTTAGAAAAATGATTAATAATTAAAAGGTGTTTTAATTATTAGTGAGAATAATAAAGGGTTAATAATAATAATATTTTATGGGAAAATTTTCAGCTGAAAATTTTGCCTATAAATATACTATTATAAACCCTATTTGCCTCAACTCAAATAATTAACCCTAATTCTAAAGTAGAACAAGAGGGAAGCAACTATTTCTCTCAACCTCTTCCTCCTCCATCACATTGTACTCTTGGTGGATACCGGTAGAGTGCTTCACACTTGAGGAGCCGCTGCTAGGGATTTCCGTTCATCGTTCTTGGATCGCTATTAAAGACCTCCATCTTTCAATTAACGTAAAACTTCTTAAGGTAAACATACCGAACTACGAATTAAATATTATTTTTCGCATGGATCCTGCGGAGGGTTTCATTTTTTTTAAGATTTAAATTGACGTTTTCGCTACGTTTATGTGCTAAAAACCCTTCATATATGAATGATGATTACATGATTATGGGTATACCTTTATATATTATACAAGTCGGGTTATCAGATTGGGTTATGTATGAACGAGGATATCAAGCATGCCAGTATGTCTAATTAGGGTATTCTGTTACTGTAGATCCCAGTCGAGTTTTGCAAGGACCGAAGTCAGCGTAAAAGCTACTTAGGGTTTCTGAAAGCGTTACAAGGAAAGTACCCCTAACCATTCCTTTATGGTTCACTACATATGAATAAATTGTTACTTTATTCTGGTACAGGAACAAAAACGTTTTAAGTTACGTATCCCCTGTAGTTATAAATAACTGTTTTAAACCTGTTTTGGGGAAAAGTAACTTCTAAAGGTATATATCCCGAATGGAACGATTTGTGAACCAGGTTTTACGTGTGTTGTTAAATGAATAATTTTAAAATGGGATAGGTACAAGTGTTTTGAAAACTGGATAAAATGATCAGATTTGGGATACATAGGGGCCCGAGTGGCCTAGTGAGGTTGCGTAAGAGGCTAACTCGGTTGCGCGCATTACATAACCGATTAGTCCAGCAGGTCAGAGACCTAGCTAGTCTCTGAGTTCCAAAACAGGTTAATGGGGTGGCAGTTGGATCCGTCTGGTGTTGATAGCCTGATCAGCTGTCTTCACATATCCGTTACGTATCTGATTTGGCTTTGAGATCCCCGTAAGGGAATAAGCGATTGATACAGTTGAATAACAAATGTGAATAGCATGCTAAAATTGGACTCTGGTACTTACACAACACACAACTATGTTTTTTTTATTAAGAGCATGCCAGTCAGTGATATCCAGTTTCTTTTTATTTACTGTTGTTGGAAATGATTTTCAAATTACAGATTTTATATGGATTTATAATTCTATTCCTATAACTGTTTACTTTACCATTTTTATCTTGATATTCATATGTTGGTACTGCTGAGCGATAGTATGCTCACCCTTGCAACATGTTATATATATATATATATATTTCATAGATTCCTAGAAGACCACTCAGACCTTGGCAAAACCGTGTATCAACCCCTTCTAGACCTGGCTCCTCGGAGGTAGTTAGTATCAGACCATGTGCGTTCTTATGAGTTGCTGAATAAGTTTAGTGTGTCAGACTTTTTGAATAAATGGTTTGTAATACTGATTAACTCGAATCATACTTGAACCTGTATCGGATCTTGGTTTGGGGTCGTGTTAGTATATTATTAATAATAATCTTATAGTTTATATTGTGGTTTGTTGTGTTTAGTGACGTCAACTCCTGGCCCCAGGGTTGAGGCCGTCACACTCTTGGTGCTTGTTTGAGTCTATACAGTGCTTTATCAAGTCTGTAGACATGATTAGGAAATTTTATATCAATGAATCAAGGTGATTTCATATATACTTCCTCTTTCAGTTCTCCATTCAGAAATGCACTTTTGACATCCCTTTGAAAGACCTTGAATTTTTTATGAGCAGCATAAGCTAAGAAAATCCTGATAGCTTCTGGTCTTGCCACATGAGCAAAAATTTCATCATAGTCAATTCCCTCTTATTTTGAATATCCCTTTGCAACAAGTATAGCTTTACTTCTGATTATGGTGTCATCTGAATCTGTCTTGTTTTTGAAAACCCATTTTGCACAAAATATTGACTTGTTTTTTGATCTTTGTACAAGCTTCCATACTTCATTCCTCTCAAATTTATTCAACTCTCCTTGCATGGTTGTAATCCAATCAACATCTTTGAGTGCATCTTCTACTTTCTTTAGCTCCTCCTTAGAAAGAAAATTATGATACAATAATTCATGCTCAGTTGCACTCCTAGTTTGAACACCAGCATCAGGATCTCCGATTACAAGATCAGGTATATGATTTTTTGTCCATTTGATTACTTTTGGAAGTTTAGTCCTACTTCCCGATACCCCATAAATTGGATGCATCATTGAAATCATTATCTTGTGAAGCCCCCATGTGTCATTGCTCTCAGTTCCTGACTGAGTAGGGCTTCTATTTGAGAACTGTTCACCAAATTGATCTTGATGTTCATTTGAATGGTCTCCTCTTGATGAACTATCATTTATTGAACTTGAAGAATTTCCGTGTAATTTATCATTTCCTGATCCATAATGATCTCCTGATGTATCATTAAGATCTAATTCACTTGATGAGTATTGATGTGGCTCCCCCTCAACATGTGCATTTTCAATAACTAACTCTAGATCAGGATCATTTGTGTCAGGATTTGACATATTATCAGGATTTGATGAGTCATCAGGATTGGAGTCAATTCCTGACTTGACCTTTGATTTGCAAACACCAGTTCTTAATATGAGTCTCCTTCAAAACCAGTGATTCTCTTGTTATCAAAAGAAACATGGATAGATTCAAGAATAGTTCTTGTTCTCAGATTAAAGATTTTGTGAGCTTTGGAAGATGGATATCTAACAAAAATACCCTCATCGGATTTTCTGTCAAATTTTCTAAGCATCTTAGGATGTGTTCTCAGTACAAAGCATTTACATCCAAAAATGTGAAGATGCTTTAAGCTTGGTTTCTTTTCCTTGATCATTTGATAAGGAGTCAACCCATGCCTATTAATAAGAGTTAAATTTTGAGTATAAGAAGCATATTGACAAATTCAGCCTAAAAATAAGTTGGGAGATTTGCTTTCACAAGCATGGTTCTTACTGCTTCAAACAATGTCATGTTTTTCTTTTTCACAACTCCATTTTATTGAGGTGTTCCTGGAGCTGAGAATTGTTGAGAGATTCTTTTATATATGCATAATTCATCCATCGTTGAATTTATGAATTTAGTGCCATTATCACTTCTGAGTATTTGCACTTTGTATTTGGAACCATTTTCAATCAGTCTCATGTGATCCAGAAGAATATTTGGAGTCTCGTCTTTCCTGTGCAAGAAAAATACCCATATAAATCTGGTAAATTAATCTACAACAACTAGGGTGTACCTTTTTCTTGTTAATAGACATGATGTTAATAGGGCAAAAAGATCCAGATGTAGCATTTGGAATGGCTTTTTGATGGATGATTCGGACTTGCTTTTAAAAGAAGTCTTTCTTTGTTTGGCTTGGTGACAAGAATCACACAAAACATCAGAAGAGTAGTACATATTTGGTAGTCCTCTTACCAAATCTTTCTTGACCAATTTATTGAGATTATTTAAATTTATTTGAGAAAGCTTCTTTTGTCAATTCCAACTTTCATCAACTGATGTTTTCCTTATCAGACAAGTTTCAGGTCCATCAGCATTTGCATGAAGTTTGGCTTCATAAACGTTTCAATGTTTGTATCCAATCCAAATAAATTTCTTTGCTATCTTATGAACTACTTCACAGTGAGTATCATAAAATATAACATAGTATCCTCTGTCAGTATTCTGACTGATACTCAATTGGTTGTGCTTCAGTCCATCTACTAGAGCTACATCTTGAATGATGACATTTCCAATGATAATATTGTCATATCCCAGTGTTTTTCCTACATTTCCATTTCCATTGGAAACCATTGGGCCAACCTTCACCTCGTATTCTGATAATAGGGATTTATTTTCAGTCATATGTGTAGAACAACCACTATTCAATACTAGCACATTCTTTTTGTTTCCCTGCAATTAGAAATAAGTAGATTAATTAGCATCTTTGAGCACCCACACTTGTTGGGTTCTTTTTGACATCTTATATTTTTGTGCAGCAGAAGACTTTCTAACAGGATTTGGACCATCAGGATTTGTACTGTCAGTATTAATTTTATAAGATGCATGCTTATTCAAGTTGGCAGTTCTAACAGAATTAGTAATTTTATTAAACGTGGGAAAAGGATCAAAATAGTTGTGATACAGACTATGATACTTATTACAAGTATAGTTTGAATGCTAAATACTACCACCGTGAAAACAAGGGTTCTGTGGTTTGTAAAATACTTTTCTACCACTAATATCAGACTCAGGAATAATAACAACCTTCTTTTTAATTATCCTGCAATAAATAGCAATATGATTAGTATTTCTACATTTAAAGCGAGTCTTTCTGGGAGTATCAGGAATGTACTAATAATTATATGCTTTATTAATACCTTGCTTTCTATTTCTACTTCTCTTGTCACCTTGTTTGTGAGATTTACCAGTTGCCTCACTGATTTTCTTTTCCAATTGTCTTTTAGAGAGAAGGTCTATGTTTTTACCTCTCTTTTGAACAAATGTTAGCTCAATTTTCTTTTTATCAGGAGTTTTAGAGGTTGATCCTTTGTATAGACTAACTTAGGTTCATTTTCATCAATACTGAAAAATTTAACTGGTGTTGTATTGGTGATGTTAATAACAATAGTTTAATCAGTGTATTTATTATAACCTAAACATTCTTTCTAGTTTTTATCAGTAATAAAACTATGAACCTTTCTTCCTAAACTCATCCAAGTTTTAAGAACTTCTCTTTTTTTTCAAGAACTTCTTCTAATATGGGATACTTAACGTGTTCATTTTGCTTAGCTCTTTTACAAGCAGTTTCAGTTTTATGCATACAAATTTACTCTGCTTCTAGATGATCATTTCTCTTTTTAAGCCCTCTATTCTCAAGAACTAGACCATCATTATCAAGATACTTATTTTTAAAATTTAACATGCGGAGATTTCATAAAAGTTTTTAACTCAGATTTGTTATCAGTATTTATGGGAAAATAGTCATTGGTACCTTGTCAGTAGAAGACACATATTATCCATGGTTTGCCATTAGAGCATAGCATTCACCATCACTGTCAGGTCCTGATGAGTCCATCTAGTCTTTGTTTGAGTTTGAGGTGATAAGTGCCTTCCTAGTTGTCGTTGGACATTCAATTGCAAGGTGTCCCTTTTTATTGCAGTTTTAGCATGTCACTTTGGTCATGTCAAACTTTCTTCCCTTGGAGTGTTGACTTTCATTCTTCCTGAATTTTCCTTTGTCATCTCCATAATACTTCTTGTTAAAACCACCTTTTCTCTGTGGTTTTTTGAACCTCATCCTTCTAAAACCTTTCACCAACATTGCAGTCATCTGAATTACTTGAGGATCATCCAACTCTATCTCAGAATCCTCATCAGTATCAGTGTCAGGATCTAACGACTCATCAGTATCTGACATCTCAACTGTATTCCTTCTCCTTGAGTTCTCACTAGTATTTTCATTAAACTTGTGAGTCTCAGCATTCAGTGCAACAGACTTCATCTTTTATCCTATCTTGTTCTTCCTTTGTTGAATTTCCAAGCATAGGTTTTATGTAGTGAAAATTGATCAAAGTCATACTAGTGACTGATGATGGATGTCTGTGTATCTCATTCCTCATGTAGAGCTTTCAGAAACTTAGTATTTGAGTCTTCCTTGTTATACTCATTTCCAACTAATGACAGATCATTCAATAGTGTCAGGAATCTGTCATAAGTGTCATAATGGTTTTATCAGACTTTGCATCAAACTGTTCATACTCTTGAATGAGAACAACTGTTAGGTCCCAATGTGTTTGTAGAAGGGGGGGTTGAATACAAACAGTACCGAATAATCGAATTAAATGCGGAATAAAAAATGTGAAACAAAATTCAAGTTAAATAAAAATATTATTAAACTTGAAAGGTGTTACAACAACTGTATCGATTACAAGGAATTAATCTCAAATTAATTATCACAAATCTAGAATAAATTCGACATGAACTTTTTCTATTTTTGTAATAAAAAGATTCAAATGCTAAACGCAATTTGAGATTAAGTTCTAGGGATTTTGATCCGCTAGATTGTTACACAAGAACAAGATAAAGATTTCTAGTTGATTGGATTTAACTTTACAATCTAGAAATTGATCTTGAATTAAACAGATGAAAAATGTAATATTTCAAGGCGGCTGCTTTTCTTGTTCTTTGTTCTTCTGTTTTAATGATAGATAATTGAAAGAAGGTCTTCTGCTTCTTTTTAATCAACAGCCGAAATGTTAAGCTGGTATGACAATCCTTTTTGCTCAGCAAGACTTTCGGTAGGACTATCTTTTGAACTAGCAAGACTATCAGAATGAACTAGCATGACAATCAGAATGAACTAGCAAGACAATCCTCCTCCTAGTGTAACTTTCGGTGAGACTATTGAAAATGGCCTAGCATGACAATCGGTATGACAATCCTGATTGTCATGCTAGTTCATTTTCAATTGTCTTGCTGATTTAATGCAGATTTTAATCCAATTTAAATTCTGAAAATTCCTAAAATTAATTCAGAATTAATTAATCAATTAATTCAAATTAATAAATAAATTATTCTTCGCAGATATAATTTATTTTCTTAATTAAATTAGATGACTTAATTAATTAATAGAGAATTAATTCTAGTCTTCAACAGCACCCATCCTTCTGCAGATCTTCTGAAAATCACTGAAAATTATGAATCAATTCCACCACTTCAATGTTGACACTCGATGTACTGTCTGGTTCATGAGTGACTAACTTCCGTGACGTTTCTTCATGTCTTGACTTTGATACTCTGATTTTCTTCAGATTAAATCCTTGTAATTAATTGATACCCTGGCGAGATCTCTGTCACTTGATTAAATCCACGATCTTGATTTATATCACTGAGGCATGATCAACTTCTTGAACTTCTTCCAGTGAATTAACTCCTCAAGTCTGTAGATGAACCTTGTTTCTGAATCCTTTGACAGATATTACTTTGCGAGATCTCTCTGACGGTCGATCCACTATTTACTTATTACATTCTTATTTGAGTTGAGTTGAATCCTCGAATATACAAATAGGTCTATGACATATGACTTACAATCTCCCCCTATTTGTTTGTTAGACAATAACATACAAATACCTAGAGGATAACTCAACTAACAAATAAGAAAAAGATATAAACATACATGCAAAGTAAATAGTAGAAAAGTTCTGGACTAGATTTAACATTTTCCAGATTCCAAGTAGATGTTCCTCTAGACTGAACATATCTTCAAGTAGTTTCATCTTCTTTTGTACAACCACATTTCCTGTTGAGAAGCACATATCTCTCTTGCTTCTCCCCCTATGAGAATCAACTGATTAAAGAAGATCACCTTCGTTTTACCACCTCTCCCGTACAATAGGATCCGCAGATAAAAACCAATGGTACTCTCCTAACAGCTTCTTCCCTTACTAGGAAATCACCTTGTGTTTACCACCTCTCCCGTACAATAGGATCTGTAGTTAGAAACAACAATGGTGTGGTGTAGTGTACATTTTTAGGATCTTTTTCTTCCTCCATGCTATTTCTCCCCCTTAGTTGAGGGATCCTCCAAACTATTACTTAAGCTTTTATCTCCCCCTTAAAGAAGGAATGCATGCAGTCGTCTGAAGGAGTTCTCATATTTCACTTGGTTGGAAAAGAAATAACAAGTAGTTTTATTTTCTTCCTCACTGTGAGTGTGTGATTGTGTTTTAGTGTACCTCACATGTGTTTCACTCTTCTCTCCACTCGTGTTTACACTCATTCTCACAAGTGTATCACTCTTCTCTCATAGCTCCATAATCCAGCTGTACCTGCAAGGAAAATCACCTTAGCCATCCTTAAAGGAGGTCACAGGTGGTGCAATGGGAGTTCACAAATCCCCATCCTTGTTAAACTTGTCAGATAAATCTGAGTCATAATCTACAAGTTGCTAGTTTCCCTTTTAGGGTTCCAGATTTGAATTCTGGGAAGGTAAACAATGATCCAAAGAATTTAGCATAAAGATCAAAGTTCCCTTCTAATGTCTGTGAAGACATTTCCTTGTGACTTATCAGGTAATATCTGAATCATTGTCAACAAGTTGCCGATCTGCACCTATGTCAGATCCACTATCCGCAGATGCATCCAGGGGATTTAAGCCTGGGGAGGTAGACACTGACCACTGACATATGGCTTTTGGATCAGTATCCTCTCCTAACACCTGTAAAGGCAATTGGTCCACTAACGAACCTTGAACAATCGAATCTGACCTTAAAATGGTCGAAACTCTTGTTTCCGTCAACTCATCCTTTGTGTGTGTAACATTTCCTTGTGCATCAAGAATTGTTTATGTTTGAAATGGTGACACTACATCGGATACCTTGGCCGACAGGCAAAGTTCAATAGACGCACCCTGTTGAGAGAATGAATCTAGTAACTATTTTTGTGCCTTTTCAGCCATTACATCTTTTTGAGAAGATGTATGGGGGCTAGCAGTTGTCTCGGTTTAAATACTACTCATCTATGTAGGAGACAGAGCTACTGGGTTGACTACAGAACCTTCCTTATGTGGTGCACTAGGCACTATCTCCCTCACGCTCATTCATACTACTTTTAATGGTAAGAGAGTGTTGGCTGGTTCTGTTTTTTGTGTTTGTCTTTACAGTCTGGGATAGACGTTGTGGGTTTTCAACCTCATGACTGTTAATGAAAGAAAGCCATTGGAGACTGAATCTGTAACACAGAATATATGGTAATAGAGAGAAAATGATTTACAATAGTGATTTCAAAAGATTTTACATGACATAAGAAATCACTAATGTAGAAAGAAGTTTGATTTTGTTTTTCAATATGAATGAGTTTTTGAGAAAACATTGATCACTTAGGGTAAAGTCTAAGTAATTCTCATTCATGTTAAAAGCTTACAAATATCTGCAACATAATGTTAACAAGATATCATTGACCGATACTTGTCAAGTACTTTAGATACTAATTGTTATGTTGCATTAACAATATATCACTGCACATATAAAACAATATGATTGTGCTTAGTGATAAGATAGTTATAAATATGACGACTCTACTTATTCATATAAAACTGTAACTGCAGTTAGAGTGCCATACCATGTCCTTGACGATTGCTTGAGCAGTATACTAGTTCATACCAACCTGAAGTGAGACTGTGAAGAAGAGATTGCATAGTCCAATAGATCTGCAGCTGCAAAGTCCATGAACTGTGGTGCATTGACTTCCTCTTTGACTCACCAACCAGGAGTACACTTGTACACATCTTACTAGAGTCCAATTCCAAGTGTAATGTGCATCAGGTGCCTGATATGTTGTAATATTCTCAAGTCTCGTCACTAGTGCTATATGTTAGATACTGCTTCCTGATAATAACCTAGCACAATATACAAAATTACAATGATAACATTCCCAGCTTGCAAACAACCATATCCCTCAGATAAACCTTTGCTGTTATCTCCAAAGGTAACCAGGGGGCCAGCTTTCTCAATCCTCATTTGATAGCAGGGCTCTATCTCCGGTCATATGTCTTGATGATCCACTGTCAAGAATCCACACTACCGGTTACACCTGTATACTGCCCTGCACTTCAAATGGATTAGACCTTCTTCGGAACCCAAACTTGGTTGGGCCCGGCATACTTGTAGAATTGTCCTTTATCAGGCAAAACAACATTTTTAATTTTAATTGTCTCAACTTTCTCAATGACTGAACATTTGACCTTGTAAACAGCCTTAACAAATTTCTGTTTAAGCTTAGGCACAAATGTCTCCTTTCTAGCCTTAGAAGGACTAGCAGTCTTAGACCTATCATGCTTCTTGTTATTCACATGCTGACGAGGAGTAGTCTTATCATTAGACACATGCTTGCCATTAAAATAAGCATACATCATATTAAAAGCACAAGACATACAATTAGAAACACCACATGCTTTATGAGAGTGATTAACAGCAGGCAATTTATGCATGGTAGACATGGCATTATTGTTATCCAACTCATGTGTGTCTGAGTTAGTCTCAGTTGCTTTCACAACTTTGACTGGAACTTTCGACTCACTTGACTTGGAAACAATCTTCTCATAAGCATGATCCTCAGCACGTATTTCTTCTTGAATAACAGAAGAGGTCGCATCAAATGGTTCAGCAATTGATGCTTTATAGAGGGGTTCATCAACACCCTTAAGCACATGTGGTACTTCCCTCCCTTTAGCACAGACATGAGGAGGGGAGTTTATGCCTAATTCTCCAATAGCAGCATTGTAATCATATCCTATTCCAGATGTTTGATTAACAGCTTGCTTACTGTAGAACTCTTTAGCCTTCGAACAAGAATTGAAGTAGGCTCTAACCTTAGTCTCAAGACCGGTGATCTTGTCTTTGAGAATAGTTTCGAGTTTTCTATAACAGTCAACTCTATTCTCTAGAAAAGATACCTGTTCTTTTAATTTGTCTTGATTAATATGCACAAGTCTTAATTCATTGACCTCTTTCTCAAGGTCTGTGATCTTTAAACTTAACAGTTCATTATCATGACGTGCACAATCTAAGTTACCTCTTAGATGATAAACCATTTCAGCATCAGAAAGTTTTACCTCTATTCTTGACGATGAAGCTTTTCCATCAATAGCCATAAGAGCAAGATTTCCTTCATCTTCATCTTCACTGTCAGTATCATCCCAGCTTCTTCCCTTTGCCAGATAAGCCCTTTCAGAGTTCTTTCTTACTTGCTTTGGCTTCCTACATTCTGTGGCAAAGTGTCCCAACTCATTGCAGTTATAGCATCTAATGGTGCTTCGATCAACCATCCCTGTTTTGTACCCACCACTGCTGGTGTTAGAGGATGAAGATCCACCTTTCTGGAATTTGTTATAGTTGGACTTGTACTTAAGCTTGGGATTCCTCCTGAATCTGACATGGGAGAATCTCTTGACAATTTGGGCCATTGATTCATCTTCCAATTGCTCCAGCTCTTCCAAGGAATAAAAATCATCACTTGATTGATTTGTAGTAGGAGGATCATATTCTGCTACTAACTCATTTTCCTCACCCTTGGAAAACTGTACCATTCTTTCTAACTGTTGAGATTGTTGTTGTTGTTGACCTTCAGCTACAAGTGCATTAGATGTGCTGACCATTCTATCCTTCCCGTAGACTTCCTTCTGTTGAATCTGCTCCAACTCATAGGTTTTTAACACTCCATAGAGCCTGTCCAAAGAAATCTCACTCAGATCTCTAGCTTCTCTAATGGCAGTGATTCTATGTTCAAGATGAGCTGGCAGTGTTAAAAGGAACTTTTTGTTGACCTCCCTGATTGAATAATACTTTCCATTGATGTTCAGGTTGTTGATCAACGCATTGTACCTCTCAAACACTTCAGTAATTCCTTCTCCTGGATTTGATTTAAAATGTTCATATTCAGAGGTTAGGATTTCCAACTTGTTCTCCCTAACTTCCTCTGTGCCTTCATTAATCACCTCAATAGTTTCCCACATGTGTTTGGAATTTTTACAGTTCATCACATGTCTGTTCATCAAGGGATCAAGGGAATCAATTAATATTAATTGAAGGCTGGCATCCAAGGAGGCTTCTTCCTTCTCAGCAGGAGTAAAATCTTCAGGCTCTTTTGGATAGGTTCTAGCTTCAGTAGTCACCACACCATCTATTATTACCTCCGGTTCAATAACCATCGGAGTTTTTATACCCTTCTTTAACAAGTTTGAATATTTGGGATTTGCAACTTGTAAAAATAATAGCATCTTCTTCTTCCACATGATATAATTCTCTTTATCAAATTGTGGAATTTTAACGGTTCCAACTTTATGTGAAGTCATTATGAATTTTTGAATAAATAAAAATTCAAGGAGTTGAAAAATCACAAAAGTCTAGGATCTTGATTTGTTCGTTAATCAGAAGGCTCTGATACCAATTGTTAGGTCCCAATGTGTTCGTAGAAGGGGGGGTTGAATACAAACAGTACCGAATAATCGAATTAAATGCGGAATAAAAAATGTGAAACAAAATTCAAGTTAAATAAAAATACTATTAAACTTGAAAGGTGTTACAACAACTGTATCGATTACAAGGAATTAATCTCAAATTAATTATCACAAATCTAGAATAAATTTGACATGAACTTTTTCTATTTTTGTAATAAAAAGATTCAAATGCTAAACGCAATTTGAGATTAAGTTCTAGGGATTTTGATCCGCTAGATTGTTACACAAGAACAAGATAAAGATTTCTAGTTGATTGGATTTAACTTTACAATCTAGAAATTGATCTTGAATTAAACAGATGAAAAATGTAATATTTCAAGGCGGCTGCTTTTCTTGTTCTTTGTTCTTCTGTTTTAATGATAGATAATTGAAAGAAGGTCTTCTGCTTCTTTTTAATCAACAGCCGAAATGTTAAGCTGGTATGACAATCCTTTTTGCTCAGCAAGACTTTCGGTAGGACTATCTTTTGAACTAGCAAGACTATCAGAATGAACTAGCATGACAATCAGAATGAACTAGCAAGACAATCCTCCTCCTAGTGTAACTTTCGGTGAGACTATTGAAAATGGCCTAGCATGACAATCGGTATGACAATCCTGATTGTCATGCTAGTTCATTTTCAATTGTCTTGCTGATTTAATGCAGATTTTAATCCAATTTAAATTCTGAAAATTCCTAAAATTAATTCAGAATTAATTAATCAATTAATTCAATTAATAAATAAATTATTCTTCGCAGATATAATTTATTTTCTTAATTAAATTAGATGACTTAATTAATTAATAGAGAATTAATTCTAGTCTTCAACAGCACCCATCCTTCTGCAGATCTTCTGAAAATCACTGAAAATTATGAATCAATTCCACCACTTCAATGTTGACACTCGATGTACTGTCTGGTTCATGAGTGACTAACTTCCGTGACGTTTCTTCATGTCTTGACTTTGATACTCTGATTTTCTTCAGATTAAATCCTTGTAATTAATTGATACCCTGGCGAGATCTCTGTCACTTGATTAAATCCACGATCTTAATTTATATCACTGAGGCATGATCAACTTCTTGAACTTCTTCCAGTGAATTAACTCCTCAAGTCTGTAGATGAACCTTGTTTCTGAATCCTTTGACAGATATTACTTTGCGAGATCTCTCTGACGGTCGATCCACTATTTACTTATTACATTCTTATTTGAGTTGAGTTGAATCCTCGAATATACAAATAGGTCTATGACATATGACTTACAACAACCTTACTATTCTTCTTGATTGTTAAGGTTCCTTGACATTGAGTTTCCAAAACATGTCATATAGTTTTGGCAATTTTGCAAGCAATCATCATGTTTGACATAACATTGTCCAAACTATTATGAAGAATATTCCTGACCTTGGCATCTTTAGTATTGCGGTCTTTTCAACATCTGAACATTCTGATTTCTCCTTTCTTATGTAGTGTCCATGAATAGTTGGTGTCATTGGAACAACCTTCTCAGGATAGGGTGGTCCATCATTGATGATACAACCATAGCTATCATCAATAGATTCAAGAAACATCAGCATTTTCACTTTCTATGTAGAGTAGTCGGCTTTCTTCTGGATTGGGATCTTCATGCTTTCATACTTACTTACTAACATCTTGATCTTTTCTAATTAAAAATAAATTAGACTGCTTTGATACCAATTGTTACCCAGTAAGAAGATAATTGTTTAAGGGGGTTGAATACAATTATATAAACAAATCGATATCAGGATGTAAGAACAATAAAATCAATAACAGTTTATTAATTCTTGTATAAACTGTTACAAAACTCTCTCAAGAAATTCTGATATTCTTGAGAGCTATTAGGTTATAATGATACTCGTGTATAGCCCATCAACAATGATAACTTATTCTGTGTTTATATAATACACATATGCTCTATCAATTACAAGATATGTCAAAAAGATAACTATCCTGTTTCCAGATATATCCTAATTTACAGCTATGTTCCTACAAATCAGGAACCGACACTAAACTACTCCTCAATTACTGGGACTGTATAAATCAGTAGATTCTGATTTAGCCTATGATCTAGTCATATCCTGACTGTCTATATCCTGATGCAAATCTTGATGCCATGCAAATCCTGATTGGGGAGAGATCCTGATTCCCAGCAAATCCTGATTCTGGCTCAAACACTTTCTTTTAATAGGTTATGTAGGTCCGGACCACATCTCGTATTGATGCTGCAAGAGGTGTAATTTTCTTTGGGTATAATGACAAGCAATATGAAATCACAGCAGAGGTAATTGAGAAAGCATCGGGACTTCCAGAGTTAGGAGAGAAAACTACAGTTGTTACTTCTACTGTAACTCTGCTTGAGTTTGTCTGGAACATTGAACACAACTCTACATTCACCAAGGCAATAAAGCATTTCAGGACTAAGCTCAAGAAAGAATGAAATTTTTACTATGATTGCATCACTCGCTATTGTTTGAATAAGGTATCAAATTTTGATACACTTCCATTGATTTCCTTCCAACTATGGTACTTTTTAATTTACAATCATGTGTTTTACTATGGAGGAACCATATTGCAATTCCTTATGGCTACATTAAGTAACGATGATGGGGTAATAGGTTATACTAAATTTATTTACTTAATCGTTACTTATTTTCTTCCGGATGTTACTTTTGATGGTGATGAGTTGATTTTCAAATTTCTCCAAAATATATGAAAGATCTTGCACAGAGAGATGAATCTAGTAAGTTTCCAAGAAAGGCTAAATTTACTGTTGAGATCTATCAGTTTCTGCAAAAGGGTATGCCTAATCAATACATGGTAGCTGATCTTGATGCTACTCATGTACCAAATCCTGATGCTATGGAATAGGACACAACACATCTTGTTTCTAACCAAAGCACATCCCCAACATAAATCCAAACACTCAACCACCTCTGATTCTTCCCAAAAAGAATCAGTTGTAAAAACTAAACAGTTAGCTAGGACTGATGTGTCTGGAAGGCATTCAGGTTTAAAGACTGTTCCACTTTTACTCACAATTTAGGAGGAAAAAGGTGGAGAAATGAAGGTAATTGGGCCTAAGAAAATGAGGACACAAATAACAAGGCTTAGACATGCACTTGTAGAGGAGAATGAGAAAAGAAAGCAAAAAGCTATGAGAACAATTATTGAATCCGAATCTAATTCTGATGATGATCATGCAACTTTGGCTTCTAAGTTTAATATTACTAGTTGCATGTTCTACTTCTACAGGGAATGAGGCAGTTGCTGGTGAGCCTATTCCAAAGAAGAGATTGATCAAGCTTGCTGATAAACTTGAAGAAAAAATCAAATTGGTCAAGATGCAAACAAAAATTATATGCAACTCCTGACCAGTCTACTTTATATACTGCTACAAAGCAAGTTGACACACTTGTTCCTTTGACTGGTTCTCCTAATAAGATGGTCAACATCACAGATGAAACTCGTATTCCTGACACTCCACCATCCAAAATTATTGAAGTTTCTTATGAGAGGATGGATCAACTTTCTAAGGATGTTGGTCATAACACCTCAGGAAATAGAAAAGTTGCAGAATCAACAATGTTTCAAAGGAAGAAATCCAAGTTGCAATCTTCACAGAAAGAGCACATCACACAAGAACCTTATTCTCAAAGGGAATCAGCAGTTGTTCGGGCTTAAGTCCCACAATAATCACTTTCTTAAAGTGAAAGTGCAAACATCATAACTCAAAGGGCAATTCCTGGCATTGCTCAAGGAGGTCCTGACTCTGAGGAAATTGATATTACTGATCATGCAGCTTAAAGAAGATCATCAGGAACATCTTGCTAAGATGGATGTAGTTAAATATGATTTAATATTTGAGGGAAGCTTCAAAGCCTCCAGTCACACAAGAACCATCATTTCAAAGTACTGATGCAGACTTAACTGTAATTCCTGCTCGTAGTCAGTTCCTGACGCAGCTGATCCTGATAGCACAATTCCTAATCCTAATGCTATAGTTGTTGTTGAGAAGCCAGAACTAAGAGCAATTCTAGTTACACCAATCACAGCTTTACCAATGAAATGTCCATCTAAAGGTATAATTTCAACTCACACTTCTACTTTTTATGTCAGTATGAGTATAAATAGACCTTTGTATGAGGATACTCCTATTTATATGACTATAAACCACTTTTCTCAAAACTCTCATTTCTTCTCTTGTGAGTGAATTGAGCCTTTATAATGAGACTGGGGAAAACAATTAGTGAAAATTCAAAATTTTGAGAGGCAGTCTCCTGTATTGGCAAAAAGAAAAGGTAGATTTGAGTGAGAAGTTGAGTGCTTTTGGTGAGAATATTATTACGCTTAAAAGTGATATATTTGTGAGAAGTGATGAGATCACTTTAAAAGAAAAGAGAGATTTAGGTGTTACTGATTTTGTTCTTTCTAGAAAATGATCAGGATGTCGTGATTGCAAAATCAAAAGTTGATTTAAAGCTAAAAGCTATAGTTGAAGAGTCTAATGCTGATGATGATTTTGATTTTCCATCTCCCAGTGCTGATGATGATGATGAGGATCCTGATGCACAACTTAAAAGAGTCTTGAAGACCTTTAAGCACTCTACTTTTGGGTCTTAATCAGGTTATACATCAGTTCCTGACTTTTCATCTCTTGCTCCTCATAAACATCATGAATGGAAAAATTCTTGGATATTGGCAAATGAGAGCATTTATTATGAGGCTGCTCACACCTTAGTAGATAATGTTGTGAATTCCATCAACAATCCTGAGCTCAAAACTATTGTTAAGGTCACTACTGTTTTAATCAAGGGATTACATTCCAGTATCTTTGAAATGAGGACATCCAATTCTGCCTTGCAAGATTCAATGGATGAACTAACTACTTTTGTCAGTGGTACTAACAAATATCTTGGATTAAGCAAAACACTCACTATTGTGGAAAGAAATCAAAACTCTATGAATGAGTGGCTATCTATCTTGGAAGCAAATCAAAAATCCACAAATCAAAAACTTGATGTTATTCTCGTCTTATTACAAGGTCTTGATGCCAAAAAGGGGGATATATTCAGTCATACAAAATGTGCACATTAATTAGTACTGAGGAAAAATGATGGCAATACTGATGATGATAATGAAGGGTTTCGAGCACATAAACACAACGAAAACGATGTAAAACTAAATTAAAACCAGAATAAAATTGAAACCCTACACAAGATCCATGCGAAAATAGATATTTAATTCGTATTAAAATTTTTTATTTTAAAGAAGCTTTAAGAGTTCATTAATGAAGGATTAATAGAGTTCCAAACCTTTTTGAATCGTCACGTATCCCGCTCTCGTGATCTACGCACTACGGTATCCACACAAACGCTTTTCTTGAAGGATTAATGTGTACTAGCACCCGAAAACTCCATCTCTACCTCTCTCCCTCTTTCTCCTTGAACGACAAGGGTTTTTTAAACCATGTATCCTTGTATATAAATCAGCCCTCCAAGAGTTTATATAGAGAGAAGAATGATTTTTCTAATTATAATCTAATTATAATTAATACTAATCCGAAATCTCAATTTATTATTTAATTAAGTCACACTTAATTACTTAATAACTTATTTCAGAATTAGTTTAAGTAATTTCTCTATTTTATTTATTTGATTAATTAAGTCATACTTAATTGATATCGTATATAAAATAAATTACTTATTTAATTCAAATTCATAATTAAAATTATTTCTCCTTCAAGCGTTATTTGTGTGAACTTGTAGGTTATTATTACGTTGGCAATAGTTTTAATATCTCATATTAAAATTATAAACAATGAGCGACATCTAGTAATACATCATTGTTACACAAGTAATAATAATTAAATCGGTGATTCGATTAAACCTTCCATGATAATGTACAATGTAATATAATCCCTTTAACCAAATATTATATATTAAACTAGAGGCATGTAATGTGTCATCCTCATCATAGTTTAATCCAAGTTTTTTTGATCAATGAGTAGACTATCATATCAAATCAACATTTGAGCGTGGCCACGCATTTATATAGTCTAGCTCACACAAGAGATCAGTAATATCACTCCTTAAATTAGGAGGGTTAAATTCTTTCTAAATCATTCATATTTGTCATACGATAATATACCCGAAATACACTTTTATCATTACCCGGTCAAAGGTAACTTTTAATGTAATCAAAGTACATTAATTACCGTATAAATATATAATGATTTCAAGTCCAAGGACCATTACATCATTATCACTGTGAGAATTACTTATGACACAACACACATGTATAATCTCACATTGGATCTGTCAAGCACAATGTATATTTACATCTGCCTGTATTTTTTACTTTAGTATCACTATACCTATGATCAATGAGATGTTATCATCAGTCAACAAACACATCAGTTTTAATGCATTATTATTGTCCCTTAATAATAATAAACGACTACGGACCTTTAGGAATATTGATACTATTCTCATAATCTCATTTCTAAGTCACGAACTTAGAGATATAGAATTCACATATCATATTCCAAGGACATTTATTAATCTAACATTTATATTACAGTAAATTAAGAATTAATAAATTACAAAAGGAATAATCGATAAAACATAAATATTAATAACCCAAATGTCTTAAACTAAAATATCATAGTGTTGTCTCTAGGGTACAAACACTAACAGATCCTGACACTTATGTTCTTAATCCTAACACAATGTTGTCTGTTGGAAATCCCGATCCTAAGAATGGTATGACAATAAATAATTCTGACGAGGACCAAGAATGTTTAGACGAAATTAATATCATGATTCTTTCTATTTTTGTGAGTTCTCACAATACTAAAGTTGACGAAGAGGAAATAAAAGATCAACCAAGAATCAGGGAAGTATTAGCCAAGGAAAATGATGATTTTAAAGCAATGCTCAGTAAGTCTGGTAAAAAAAGACAGTAGAGATGGTGTGTTAATAATCCTAAAATGGTGGAGCGATCCATAAGTTACTTTCCTAACATGGGGAGATTGTTAAATATAAATGCTCGGGAAGAGATTGATATGTCGGTTTCTGATTTGTAGAAATGTAGCAGTTAATTAGAATATGTCTACAAACAAGATAAATATCTTTATAACATATCTTGTAATTGATATAGCAGTTGTGTATTATATAAATATAAATTATATTATTCAAAAGATTAACTTTATTTCGAGTATCATTGTAACCTAGTATCTCTAAAAAATATCAGAATTTCGTAAGAGAATTTGTAACAGTTTTATCAGATTCAATAAATTGTTATTATTTTACATCTTAATTTTGATTTATCTATAAAATTGTATCCAACACCTTAAATAATTATATATTTACTAGGTAACAGATATAAGAATCTGTAACACATATTGCTAAAGATTGAACTCCATTTTTTACATTGATTTTTTTAAAATGTACTAACTTAAAACTCGTGCGATGCACGTATCGCACATATTTTCTAATATTATATAGTTTTTTTTTAAATTATTTTGAGTTAAATTCTTAAATATGTTCATTTAAAATTTTAAATAATATGACTTCATGATAATTATATTAATATATGTAAATATTCATAATTTTTTAGAACATTTAAATCTATTTAAAGTAATGGCCTTGGTACCCGAAAAAAATGTGACTATAGTGGGTTTATTATTTTATTCATAGTAAAAATACAATGTCTCCCCGTACCTTAAAAATAAATTATTTTAACGAGTTATTACTCAATCGATTAACTATAAGAGCTATTTGAAAAAGATAATATTACTAAATGAACGATATAATTTATTAATAATTCTATGTATGTTTAAAAAAATAGTAATTATGTTTTAATTAAAAGTTAATCTTTAATTCAGATCTATATGATAATAAGGATCCTTAGTCTGATATTAACTTGACTTATCCTGATTCAGGAGTTTATATTATTTTATTTAGTTTGAGGCCTATTATTGATAAAAATCCAACTTATCATTTTTAATTTAATTTTAATTTTTTGAATTTCAGATTTATAAGATAATTTTGCTTTAGTCTGGATAATTAGTATATATATTATTTTATTTTTTAAAAGAACAAATTATATTTTAATTTTTTGTTTGTTTTAATCAATTGTATAATATATTTTTAATGGAAGAATAATATATATTATTTTGTTTATCCAAATTCAATAGTATAATTTTTCTAACCAGATAAGTAGTATTTATTATTCTATCTTAACCCGAGACCTATTATATCAACCAAAGTAAACTAATTAAATTTAGTTTGCCTAAATTTATTTTAGCAAAAAATATCAATTAGAATAATATAAAACTGAATATATGAAATAAAATTTAAATTGGTAGAAGAAGTTGATTTAAATTAGTAAAAGAGGTTAACTTTAATTTCAGTTATAGTAATATAGAATTTGATATAAAATATAATTTAAATTGGTGTAAGAGTCTGACTTTAATTTCAATTAAAATTAGAATTGACTAACCAATATCAATTAAAATTAGAATAATTAAGTAAACATAAATAAGTAATTTAAGTAATAATTAATTTAAGTAACAACCCACTAGCAAATTTTTAATATTTGGGTAGATAATACAATAGACCAAAAGGTTCATCACTTAAAATTAGAATTTAACCGACCGGTTTTTAATCATTTACTTTGGATGATCTAATTCCGGCTACCTCAATCCTCAAAAGAGAAGCCTTTAAGCAATGCTTATCATGAATCGGGTGGGGAGCACACTATCACAGATAAGAAGCACACATCTATTATGCTGTGTAAACTGTGTAGGTCCCCCCTATGACTGTAACACTGTTTGCAACACTGTTTTGATGGAGTAATAAACGTGCTGTGCAATTTGTAACTTCACACTAGACAGATGCTTCCTCCTTACCACCTGATTTTTTTTATATATAATATATATAATAGATATTTAATATATAAAGTAAGTATCTTATAAAAAAATAATGGACACTATTTTGGGATTTTTTTTATTTTTTAAGATAAATTATTTTCAAAGATATTATTAAAATATATACTAATAAATTTTTATTAAAATTATAGATATTATAGATAAATTAAAGATATTAGTATTGAACATTAACCCTACTACTCCCTCTATTCCATTCATTTCTATACACTTTTCTTTTTTTATATCCCATTCAATTCTATACATTTCAAACTTATCAAAAATAGAAAAAAATTTATAATATAAAAATCAACTACACCCACTACTTTCTCCCACTACACTCATTTTATTCATCAAATATTGAATGATCCCAACACTTTACCCAATTTTATACTTTTTTTTCACTAAATTACAATTTTTCTTTATCTCTCATCCCACTATCTTAACAAAATTAACATTATTTTATTATGTTTCTTGTCCGCCGTACCGAAATCATTTATATATGGGACGGAGAGAGTAATAGATATTATTTTTTTAAGGATAAATTAATAATTCTAAATTTTTTAATAAAATTATTTTTTTTATTTAAAAATACACTATTAATATGATTACTAAAATGTGATATTAGTTTACATAATCATTCAAAAAATCTAAATATAGAATATTGTTATAGAACGTGATTAGAAATGAATGAATGTAAATTATACTATAATAAAAAAATTGATAATTTAATATATTATATTGTGTAGTTTGACACACGGGTATATATAATAATTTGGCGCGGAACAAGTTTTTCCCATGAAAATTATACAAATATCATACCCGCTCTATAAATTAACGGGGCAATAAAATAATCTCCCATTCCTACCCCATTTCTCATTTTATTGGGAAGGGTCATTTTTAAGCCTAATTGCATAGGATGTAATCGATGAACTGTTTCACTATTCCCGCGCAAATAACTTTATCAATTAGTAATTTGTTGAAATTTATTAGGAAGAGAAAATAACAAGTAACCTAATCATTAGAGTTAAAAGACATGTGCTCTATTAGTAAGTCAAAAAATAGCTAAACACTATTAATAAGATTTCAGGTATTATTGCGTTTGTGTACATGCAGAAAGGTACGCAAGACAAAAAAATTCAAATCCACGGATATTCAACTGGAATAAATAGAACAGTTTTTACCGAATTCAATTTTTATGATTTGGTTGAGAGTTTAATCTTTATTTTCAAAAATCGATTAGATTTGATTCAGATTAAAATTTTAGGTTAATCGTATCAAAATCTAACCCGAATATCCCAAACCTAATTTGAACTGCACCAATCCAAAATCTGAACAATCTTGTATGTTAATTTAATATAATTTTATTATATATTAGCCTAAAATCCGTGTGATACACAGATTATTTTAAATATTATATAATTTTTAAATTTAATTTAAAGTTTTAAATATACACATAAGTTAATGATATTTTAGTTTTTTAAAAAATATCATTGATTAAGATATAATTTTATTGAAATTTATAGGTGTGTTTACAAAATACAATTCTGTTTTAATTAAAAGGTAAATTTTAGCTCATATCAATAGTTTACGAATAATCTTTAGTTTGTTTAGCGGACCAAATCCAACTAATTATATTACGATTTCAGTTTAATTTGTTCAAACTCAAATCAATGATAAAAAATCTATGTATCAATGATAAAAATTTATATTAATTTGAATAAAAGTACATATTATTTTATTTTAGTTCTTCTAATTAATTTCTTATTTTAATTTTAATTTATCATGAATTAATTGTATAACTTTTCTAACCCAGATCAATAGCATATTTTGATTTATTTTAGTCCGGCCTAATTATACTCACTAAGAAATTATCTCTATTTTCGTTTTATTAAATAGTGTGGATATTGTAAAAACTAAAGAAAGTATGTAAATATATAAATTCAAATATTGTATAGAATATATGTTACCAAACTTTTAATATTTTAGCTAGCTATTAGGGTTTTCTTAAGCTTTTAGCCACCTATTATGGTTTTCTTAAGCCTGCATTACAGACGTTAATTTTATTTTAACACAGGGCAATAACATTAAAATTATCTTAAGTTTGAATTTAATTTTAATTTTAGCGTATATCAATAATATACATTATTTTATTTTAACATCAAGCATGTTATATCAACCACCTAATTACATTTAATTTATTTTTAATATTATTTTACTCCTCGATGAATATTATTTTATTTTAAAATGAATACATAATATATTTTGTTTTAGCCTGATGATATTATGCCGACTAACATATTACGTTTCAATTTTTTTTGTCCGATTCAATAAAATATTTTTTAGGCAGATTGGTAGTATATACTATTGTTTTTAACATAACATGAGATAACAAATCTTAGTTTTAGTCTCATTATATCAAATAAATCCAGCTAATTATATTTAATTTTCTATTTAATTTTATTCTAGTTCGTGGTTAATATTTTATAATTTTAGATAGAATAAATTATATATTTAATTTTTTTTAGCCTGATGACATAAAATCGGTCAAACGAATTTTCTTAAAATTTTAGTTTATTTTAGCCTAATGACATTATGTTGATTAAACGATTTTCCATTCAAATTTTATTAGTCTTTATTGTTTTGTTTTAACCCGAAACTACAAATCCAATTAACTATTTATTTTTATTTTTAATTTAAAATTGGATCGATAATATAATTTTGTTTACCCCGGTCCAAGTGAATATTATATATTATTTTGTTTAAACCAAGACCATTAGACCTATTATAATTTTATTTGTATCTATATAATTATATTGTGAATATTAATCTAGTTATGATAGTGTTTTATTTTAAATATTATTATATTTACTGCGATCAGAACGTTTATCAACCAAACTTTCATTATTTTGTTTTTAATATAAAAGTATAGATTTGCATTATATAGAATTGCAAAATGATCATTTATATGATAACTTAATTTAATCGACTAACTAAATGTAAAATAGTTATATGAATTAAAAATCTGTATGATGTGTGATAAATTAAATTTACTGAATTAAAATGAAACACACTTAAAATGTGAAAAATAACATCAAATTAAGTAAGGATGACTACTAAATAACTCTTTATTATTAAAGACATACTTCATATAATTGCTAAATTTATCCTCCGTACTTTGTAATATTTGCAATAATTTGGAAATATTTTAGTTTTTTGAACAGAAAATTTGTTGAGTTTTTTTTGTATTTATTTTGTTATTTTATAAAATTTTCAGGTTTAGGTTCAAATTCCAAGTAACAATTTAGATGGCTTCGAATTTGATTTTCAATATTTGATCCGAGTTTGATGTTGACAATAAATATTTGATATCTTATCCGTTTTTGCCCAAAAAAAAAAAAAACAAGCCGATCCTTTGTCATGCCTGCACAAAAAGAATATCCATAACTAATTTTTTTTTAACTTAAAATTCAGTCTTGGCCTAGTTTGACCCCTCTCAGTTATGTACAAGTTTCACAAACTCGACAAAAGATTATGAATATATATAATATATATATTGAACTATTAAATTTTAAAAATTAATTGATAAAATAAGATAGACATTCTTTATAGTTTTATTTTAATCCAGCTGAGGATGTGAACTTATTTATATGGGATACTCTTTCCTCTCAGTAATTATATTCTAATAATTTTAGCACGATTTAATAAACTACATAATTTTATGTTTCTTATTCAAAGTATGACAAATTAGCCGGTGGATTTCAGAAAATATAAAAAGTTTGATATTAAGAGCCTGCTTAGTAGAATTTACTAATTTATGGGTGTGGGTGCAACAAATTTCGGTCAATTTTTTTTCAACATAAACAAAACTTCACTTCTTTGTTTTCAAAAAAAAATGAACAAGCATAATGTTCTGAAAATACAATTTTGTTTCTCAATTACCAATATATATTTCTTTTACTAAAATCTAAATTATAAAATAATAAATAACTCACAATTTTCACAATCTCGCACCTAAATTGCACTCGAGAATCACATAATTTATACACGAGCTAGTTACATTAATTTTCTTTCACCCTCCTGACGCTTCATACCAAAATAGCTAAGCCAGTACGGTTAAATCTCGATAAATTAATAATTTTGTTTGATTAATATTTTTTTATTATTTCAGCTCAGGCCCTTAATATAAATTAATAATTCATAAAATTGATAAAATTATATTTTTTTATATTTAAATATATAAGTCGCATATAATATATAAATTAATTATTTCATATTTTATCAAAATTATTTATTTATTCTAAGTCGTACTTTTAAAACAGTACTTTATTTTTACAATAAGATTCTAACTTTTGAAATTAATTTGTCTATGGAAGTGGGGTCAAGTAGCTTTGATTTTTTATTTTTTTTATCGTAGGTAACCCGCAACCGCTACCCTTCGGGTGCGCACGCAATAACCTGCAAATCACGTGAACCAAGGTAAACCGCATTTAGCGACAAGCTCTGACTCAAGAGGCATAATCATAAATTCTCCTCCCGTGGGATTCAAACCTGTGATCAAAAGAATAGTTATCCCCTCTTTAGCCAGCTTAGCCAACCCTTGTGGGCCCAGTAGCTTTGATTTAACTCTAGAAATTAACAAAAATAAGGAAGCAACACTTTCAGAGAAGAGTTAAATATCAAAGCGGTCACTTAATCGAATACCATATATCAGTTTCATCATCAAATTTAACAGAATAACATTTGAATCACTAAAGTCATAATAAATATCAAACAGATATTTCAAAATAGGTACTCGAGAATTAAAAATTATTCTATGGAGTTTTATACATTTTTCTTAAATCTTACTACAACTAAATGAAATATTATGAATTCCTATTATTTTAAATGATATATTGAGATTTTTAAAAAATTATCTACTAATTATTTTTATTCAAATAAAAAAATATAACTACAAAATTAAAAAAAATAGTAGATCAATTTTAAAAGATCTCACTATATTATCAAAAATATCAGAATTCGTACATTTTCATTTGGTTATAAAAAGATTCAAGAAAAATTTACCATAAAAATAATTTTTATTTCTCGAGCACTTATATTGAGATATCAATTTGATATTTATTATAACTTCAGTGATTCCAATTAGGGCAGTCAATAAAATTCGAAAAATCCGATATCCGTACGAAAAATCCGCATTTGTGACGCCCTCCAAACCCGGGGTCTAGATTTGGGGGTTACTCGCCAATAAACCAAAATAAAATAATCACAGCGGAATAATATACTAAATATGACCCCTGGCATTCACTGGATCGATCACTGGAATCGCTTCTAGTGCTGGAACTTCTTTGCTGGTGTCTACCACATGGGCCAAATACGCTTCGCAATTCTGACGCAATAACTTCTTCACTTGAGCGATCGTTAAGAACTTCCTCTCTTGCTTATTCCTTCGAAATATCACCTTCTTCTTACTATCCAAAGTCTGAAGTCTTACTTTCCTATTCTTATAATCAATCTGAGCGTTATTTTCTGACAACCAATCCATTCCTAAAATAACATCAAATTCTCCCAACTTAAAAGGTATCAAGTTGGCATAAAAATGATGTCCTCCTATCTCAATATCACACTTCGGGCACACTCGGTTGACGGAAACTTGATTCTTATTAGCGAGCTCTATCATTAATTCTTGTTCTAACAACTTAACTTCGCAATGCAGTTTATCGGCAAAATCTTGATAAATAATTGACCTGGTAGCTCCAGAATCAAATAAAACTTTAGCATCTACGGAGTTGACTGAAAGCGTACCTGCAACCACATCTGAAATCTGAACAACATCCTTCATAGTCATATTGAATGTCCTGGCCTTGGGCTGGTCCTTTGCTGGGGGTCCTTCAATCCTTGGCACATTAGCTGCTGGTTCAGTTATCTGACAGTCCCTGGCAATATGCCCCATCTTTCCACATTTAAAGCACACTGTCCCTGATTTCTGAGCTGTAGTCTGACTTCAACATTCATTAGCATAATGTCCCTTCTAATTGCACTTATAACACAACACATTAGCCTTACAAATCCCAAAATGCCTTCTACCACAAAATTTGCAATCTGACGCAGGTGGACGATTGGGCCTCTGCTGATTTGAATTTTGAAAACGAATCCCATTTCCTGGCTGTGGTTTCTTAAATCCCACACTCTTATTGTCCTGAAACTCTGGCCTTTTATTGAAATGGCCCTGGAAGTTACCTTGTTCCTGGCCTCCTCTTGAGGTTTCTATTTTCCTTGTCTTCCCATCCTTCCCTTTCTGATACATATCACTCTTACTTTCAATCACCATCGCTTTCTGCACTACTGCCACATATGAAGTCAATTCAAACATGGCCACCCTATTCTGAATCCAAAATCTCAATCCCTGTTCAAACCTTCTTGCTTTCTTTTCATCCGTGTCAACCTGGTCTGGCACGAACCTCGCTAACTCAGTTAACTTAGCTTCGTACTCAGCTACAGTAAGATCTCTCTGGGTCAGGTTCAAGAATTGGATCTCCATTTGATTCTTCATATACCTCGGGAAATACTTCTCCAGAAACAGCTCGGTAAACCTTTCCCAAGTTATAAACTCACCTCCTTCCAATGCTCGCGTGGATTCCCACTAATAGTTCGCCTCGCCCTTCAAAAAGTAGCTTGCAAACTTGGTCTTCTGCTCAGCTCCTGCTCCAACTAATTCAAAAGCCTTTTCCATTTCCTTGAGCCATGCATTGGCTTCCATAGGATCAGCACTTTCCTTGAACTCGGGTGGCTTTACTGCTTGAAACTGCTTAAAAGTCACTGCAGGTGGTGCTGCTGCTTGCTGTTGCTGTTGCTGCTGCGTAAGATGCAACATCTGCTGCTGCATCAGTCCCAACATCTGGACAATCGCTGGATCTGTCCAACCCTCGGTACGATCCTCTCCTGAATTATTCCTTCTCTTTGGTGCCATTATTCTGGGAAGAAACAAGCAACACATATAATAATCTGTCAAGCATTGTGTCAAATATGTAGCAATTCCTTAATATATCAAAATTCGCAAACATTATCTCTTCTCAAAATATCATAAACTTGCTACCATATTAACACAAGCGACATGATTTATGACAATCCTAAGCCTGTTTCAGTGACCATAACCTGTAGCTTTGATACCAACCTGTGACGCCCTCCAAACTCGAGATCTAGATTTGGGGGTCACTCGCTAATAAACCAAAATAAAATAATCACAGCGGAATAATATACTAAATATGACCCCTTGCATGCACTGGATCGATCACAGGTTATAGTATGAAACAGGCACTAAAACAAACCCAAGTGTTATTACAAACCATAAGTCTAATTAGTTTTACAACTTATTCAAATTTTATTACAAACCTCTAGACTAATTAAGCGTCCCAAACTGTCTTCCTGGAAACACACCAAACTATCTACAAGCACACAACTTCTAGTCCGACCTGGAACTCAAGCTTGCCCTGACCTAGCTGAAAGAATCAGGATATTAAACAAGTATGAGCGAAAGAAATTCTCAGCAAGCAGTAAATAGCTTATGATTTTAGACAACAACAATAATATATCTGATGAACAAAACCAAACCACAATACCAGAACAGTATCAAAAACTGACATATATTGGATAATTAAACAACATTTGCGATATATTTTATTTTGGGATTGGAATCCTCGAACGACGGTGTGTTGCCGCCGGTGATCAGCCGCGGAGCAACACCGGTATGCCAAAGCATATCCAACTAAACAAAAGGTACCCAAGGCACATATCGGCCTAGCAAGGTGTTATATCTTGTATAACACATACAACCATCCAACCCATAAAAATAATTTTCCGTCAAAGGAGTCGAATCAAATGACATCCTTAACCACATAACTCCCCATTTCTCATGGTCCGGAGTTTTCTCAACAACCAATGGCGAAATAACCAGAACAATTAGTTATTCGCTAATCTCAATTCAAAGCTTCACTGTATAGAGTAATTTATAGCGAAACATAAAACGTTTAACTATTCTGAACTTAGAATAGTATGGATATTGAAAGAATAAAGTCCAGAGTCAATATCAATTGAATGATAAATAAAGATATAGGTACTTGTATAATATGATTCGAAATGAACGTCACTTGAACGATAAGTGAAGTTAGGGGTACTTGCCTGGTATACTCGATAACCTCTTACTATAACTCTGCTTATAACTGCTGGCTACTATCTCCGTCTAACACTTGACTGCACTCCTTGCTACTCGATTCTATAAACAAAAGGACTATCTTAATTGACAGAACTAAACTCAATCGATGTAACTATACGTCTTGACATCTACCCGATCGTTTATAACTAAGCATGGCATTTTAAAACTGTAAACAGATAGCATGCATATCACATAGCACGTAATCATGGTATTCGTATAACACGTAAACACATATTTCATGTAACCTATAAGTGAAATCATTAAAATACGTCTCAGGGCGTTCAGAATTAAAATTAGGTCAATACTAGCATTTACCGTTCAAATACCGACTCAAACTGATGCACAAATCAATGACATTTCAATACAAAAGAAATTAGGACTTAAAAGTATTTTTATTGAAAGCGCAATATTTTTCTGAGTCTTTTCGTATTAAATGGACGAACGGTTTAATTATCATGAATAAAATAGAAAATAAATAGATTTAAATCAATTAATAATAATATTAATTGATTTTTAAAAATCAAAATATAAATTTTAAAACCCAAAAATAATTTTTAGAAATTATTTGAATTAATTATAAATAATTTACATTTGTTTAACTATTTATAAATAAAACTAAATGATTAATTAATTTTTAATCAATTAATTAAATTCATAAATAATTAACTAAAATGAATTATAAATAATTAAATCAAATGGTATTTTTGAAAATAATTAAAGAAAATAATTTTTAGAATTTAAAATAATTAAATACATAATTTTTTAGAATTTAAAATAATTATTAAATGATTTTTTTAAATTTAAATAAATGATTTTCAAAAATAGAAAATGAATTTTTAAAATAAATAAAACAGAAAATCCCACAAACAGGTTTTTAGAGGTTGGGGTTTGGGGAACAAAACCCAAACCGGGTTTTCTTTTCCACTGAAACGGGTCGGTATGAACTCAACCGGGTCGGGTTTGAAGACCCACCGGTTTCTGGAAAAATTCCAGATTCCGGCGGCCCTTCGCCGGACTCCGGCTAGTCCATAACCGGCCAAAACACCCCCGAATCTGTTTCCAGACAACACCAAACAATACACAGTCGTATTAACAGTACAAACCAAAGAATCAACATCATTAATAACCCAGAAATCGACCACTCCGGCCGATTCCCGACCAAGCTCGACTAAACACCGGCGAAACTCCGGTTCAGCTAGAATCTCAATCAAAATCAATGATATAATTAGGAAAATAAAGCTTGGAAGGCAGACAATATAATACAACAGTCCATAGAAACAATTCATAAGCGATTAGGCTTGAATTTAAATAAAAACGAACACTGAAATTAAGCAAAACGACGAACGTCGATTTTGCGAAATACAACACCTTAATTAATGATATTGGTGTCAAAAGATCGGCTCCGAGATGCTCTATGATTCGGTACCAGTTTCGTCAACAACCGATTACTGCAGATGGATCAATCGATCGATTCTGTTCAAGAACAAACCCTAACCCCCATTTTCTATTTTCTGAATTTTTATTAATAATTATGAAAATTCTGAAAATAAAAATAAATGAAATAAGAGTAATCTGGTATTTATATTAACAGAAAATAAATATCCCTAAAATCAAATAAGGGTGTTTTTATCCCCTAATTATAATAATTAGGCCCCAAAATAATAATTACGGGGAATAATTTTAAAAACGATAAAATACAAAATTAATGTCAAAATTTCCCAAAAATTGCAAATAATTCATAAATAAGAAAATAAAGGGTATTTGAAATACGAATAATTTTATAAAAACAAAAACATCGATTTTGTGGGGTTTGACGTCCCGGTGGGGTCCCGGTCCGTTGATTTTTGAAAAACGGAAACGATCCCTAAATTACCAGAAAATCCCGAAAACACATAAAATACATTCAAACGCGTATATCTTGAAATAAAATGAGTACCTTAATAAAGACGCTAATAAATACGCGTCCCGATTGCAGATAGGTTCAGATAATTGCAGTTTTAAACACCTTTTAATCTATCGAAAAATTTTCTGGTTCGCACAGAAACACACATACCAGCTATAACATCTCATATCAGGGAAATAATTACTCTAAATTTATAAAACACATAATATTCATTTATTTAACATATAATATTCACATAATTTTCCCGGTTATTACATCCTTCCCCCCTTAACAGGATTATGTCCTCAGAATCAGCCTAGGAAAACAAATGAGGATACTTGGATCGCATTTCGCTTTCCAACTCCCAGGTCGAATCTTCAACCTTGGGATTCCTCCACAAGACTCGCACCAAAGATACAGACTTATTCCTAAGCACTCTTTCTTTCTTATCTAATATTTGCACTGGTTGCTCTACAAAAGATAAATCTGGCTAAATCTCGATTGGCTCATATTCTATCACATGATTGGAATCAGGCAAATAACGCTTCAACATTGACACGTGGAACACGTTGTGAATATGCTGCATGTGAGGTGGTAATGCTAATTCGTACGCAACCTTTCCCACATGCCTCAAAATCTCAAAAGGGCCAACATAACGCGGACTCAGCTTTCCTTTTTTCCCAAATCTTGATAAACTTTTCCAAGGTGAAACCTTTAATAGCACTGCTTCACCAACTTCAAATTCCATATCCTTTCTGGCAGGATCAGCATATTTGCGTTGACGATCTTGAGCTGCTACCAATCGTTTCCGAATAAGTTCTATTTTCTCCTTTGTCTGCTGGATCAATTCTGGACCCAAAATCTTTCTTTCACCAACTTCTTCCCAACATATTGGAGATCTACATCTTCTCCCATATAAAGCTTCGTAAGGCGGCATCCCAATGTTGGCATGATAACTGTTGTTGTAGGAGAATTCAACTAATGGCAGATGTTCGTCCCAACTTTCTTCAAAATCTAGTGCACAAACCGTTAGCATATCTTCAATAGTCTGAATCGTCCTTTCACTTTGACCGTCTGTCTGCGGATGATACCGGTACTCATGTTCAGTTTCGTTCCGAGACAATCTTAAAAACTTCTCCAGAATCTTAAATTAAATCGAGGATCTCTGTCTGAAACTATGGATACTGGAACTCCATGTCGGGTCACAATTTCTTTAAGATATAACCGTACCAATTTATCCATTGAGAATCTTTCGTTGATAGGAAGAAAATGCGCTGACTTTGACAATCTGTCAATAATAACCCAAATAGCATCATGATTTGCCCTGGTCCTCGGTAATCCAACTACGAAATCCATTGCGATATGCTCCCACTTCCATTCTGGAATGTCCAATGGTTGTATCAGTCCACTGGGCCTTTGATGTTCCACTTTGACTCGCTGGCAAGTGTAACACTTATTTACCCATTCTGCAATTTCTTTCTTCATGCTTGGCCACCAAAAGTTTTCTCTTAAATCTCTGTTCATCTTTGTACTCCCGGGATGAATTGAATATCTAGAGTTGTGAGCGTCTCGAAGAATTTCATCTTTCAGCTCGGCTACGTTGGGTATCCATATTCTTGAAGAAAATCTTAATATTCCTTTATCATCCTTTTGACTCCCTATTTCTTCTCCTGTCAAACTGTCTCGTTCATGGCTCATGACTTCTTCCTGCATCTTCTTATTTTCTCTAATAGTTCTGGTTGAAAAGACATTACACATAATACCTCTGTAGATATACTTGGGATACTGACCTCTATTTCCAGTTTCTCAAATTCCTTGATCAACTCCTCGGATGAAGTTATCATATTCAACCTTTATTTTCTGCTCAGAGCATCGGCCACCACATTTGCTTTGCCTGGATGATAGTTGATAGTACAGTCGTAGTCCTTGATTAGTTCTAGCCATCTTCTCTGCCTCATGTTTAATTCCTTCTGGGTGAAAATATACTTCAAACTCTTGTGGTCCGTGTAGATCTCGCACTTTTCCCCATAAAGATAATGCCTCCATATCTTCAATGCAAACACTATCGCTGCCAATTCAAGATCATGAGTTGGATACTTTTCTTCATGTGGTTTCAACTATCTTGAAGCATAGGCTATCACCTTGTCATGCTACATCAAAACACATCCCAATCCTTTGTACGACGCGTCACTGTAAATCACAAAATTTCCTTGTTCATCTGGCAAGACTAGTACTGGAGAAGATACTAATCTATTCTTTAATTTCTGGAAACTTTCTTCGCACTTCTCATCCCATTCAAATTTCTGGTTCTTCCTGATGAGTTTTGTCAATGGCGTAGCTATTTTTTCAAAATCTTGCACAAATCTTCTGTAGTAACCTGCCAATCCCATGAAACTTCTTACTTCCGTTGGTGTTTTTGGCCTCTCCCAGTTGATTATGGCTTCAATCTTCGCTGGATCCACTTCAACTCCTTTATTGCTAATCACGTGCCCAAGACATCGTACTTCTTTTAACCAAAATTCACACTTGGAAAATTTTGCGTATAATTTCTCCTGTCCCAGTATCTCCAGAACTATCCTCAAGTGCTCTGCGTTCTCTTCTTCGGTTTTGGAATAGATCAGAATGTCATCTATGAACACGATCACGAATTTATCCAAATACTTTTTGAATACTCGATTCATCAAATTTATGAAAGCTGCTGGTGCGTTGGTTAATCCAAATGCCATCACTAGAAACTCATAATGCCCAAATCTGGTTCTAAATGCGGTCTTTGGAATATCTTCTGGCTTGATCTTTAGTTGATGATATCCGGATCTTAAATCAATTTTAGAGAACCATACAGCGCCTCTTAGTTGGTCAAACAAATCATCGATCCTCGGCAACGGGTACTTGTTCTTAATAGTCAGCTTATTTAGTTCTCGATAGTCGATACACAGTCGCATACTCCCGTCCTTCTTTTTGACAAACAGTACTGGTGCGCCCCATGGGGATACACTGGGTCTTATAACTCCTTTCTCCAAAAGATCTTGCAACTGAGTTGCCAATTCCTTCATCTCCACTGGTGCCATTCGGTACGGAGCTTTAGAAACTGGTTCTGTTCCGGGTGCTAGATCAATTGCAAACTCAATTTCTCTATCAGGAGGTAATCCTGGTAGATCGCCTGAAAAGACATCTGAAAATTCGTTGACAACTGGAATCACTTCTAGTGCTGAAACTTCTTTGCTGGGGTCTACCACATGGGCCAAATACGCTTCGCAATTCTGACGCAATAACTTCTTCACTTGAGCGATCGTTAAGAACTTCCTCTCTTTCTTATTCCCTCGAAATATCACCTTCTTCTTACTATCCAAAGTCTGAAGTCTTACTTTCCTATTCTTATAATCAATCTGAGCGTTATTTTCTGACAACCAATCCATTCCTAAAATAACATCAAATTCTCCCAACTTAAAAGGTATCAAGTTGGCATAAAAATGATGTCCTCCTATCTCAATATCACACTTCAGGCACACTCGGTTGACGGAAACTTGATTCTTATTAGCGAGCTCTATCATTAATTCTTGTTCTAACAACTTAACTTCGCAATGCAGTTTATCGGCAAAATCTTGATAAATAAATGACCTGGTAGCTCCAGAATCAAATAAAACTTTAGCATCTACGGAGTTGAATGAAAGCGTACCTGCAACCACATCTGAAATCTGAACAACATCCTTCATATTCATATTGAATGTCCTGGCCTTGGGCTGGTCCTTTGCTGGGGGTCCTTCAATCCTTGGCACATTAGCTGCTGGTTCAGTTATCTGACAGTCCCTGGCAATATGCCCCATCTTTCCACATTTAAAGCACACTGTCCCTGATTTCTGAGCTGTAGTCTGACTTCAACACTCATTAGCATAGTGTCCCTTCTAATTGCACTTGTAACACAACACATTAGCCTTACAAATCCCAAAATGCCTTCTACCACAAAATTTGCAATCTGACGCAGGTGGACGATTGGGCCTCTGCTGATTTGAATTCTGAAAATGATTCCCATTTCCTGGATGTGGTTTCTTAAATCCCACACTCTTATTGTCCTGAAACTCTGGTCTTTTATTGAAATGGCCCTGGAAGTTACCTTATTGCTGGCCTCCTCTTGAGGTTTCTATTTTCCTTGTCTTCCCATCCTTCCCTTTCTGATACATATCACTCTTACTTTCAATCACCATCGCTTTCTGCACTACTGCCACATATGAAGTCAATTCAAACATGGCCACCATATTATGAATCCAAAATCTCAATCCCTGTAATAACCTCAATTTTTGGAAATTTTTGAAACCCTTATGAATAGTGATTTTGCAGATTATGCTGAATAAGAAAACTTTTCATGCCACACTATGTAGGGGTTCTGTTATTGATATTCTGAGATTTTATTAGTACTCTATATGGTATATAAGTGTATGTAAAGATCGTCAGAATCCAATTCCGAACACTTTGATTTTTCCCGGAAATTCACTAGATACGGAAAGAATTGAGTATAAGGTAACAGGATAAAAATGATTTAAATTAAAGGATTATAAGAGAGGATCATAAAAGAATTATAATGTATTAAAAAAGGTTAAGGAAACCCAAGTAATAAGATCCCGGGTATGATCCCTCAAACGAGAAATGATAACGAAAGTTAAGCGAACAGTATAACAGATCAGCGGTCATTAGGCAAACAATTAGGAGTTAATCAAGGAGGTTAGGGATGATGAGGTCATCCAACCAATAAGAAGAGGGCAAGTAAGGGATGATGACATCACAAGGTGACATAAGCATGACATAGGGGGGAAAGAGGTGTGGATGAATGATAACCACACAAAGTTCATGGTTAAAAATGATTAAAACAAAACAAAAGTCAACCAACCAAGGCAAATCAAAATAAATCACAAAAAACACAAAAGCTCTTCCCTTTTCTTCATCAAGCTCTCGGCCAAAATAAACACAGCAAATTCAAACTGCCATATCTCCTTCAATACTCACTCAAATATTGTGTTCTATAGCTCGTTGGAAAGGTATTGAGATGGCCTACAACTCTTGTTCACAAGTCTTGTCCAAATAAGCATGGAAAGACCCTCATTTTTACAGTTCTTTCAATCGGACTTTTAGAAACTTTAAAGCCCAACTTTGTGTTCTTGATTTCTTTGGAAAGATCAAGCTTGTAGGAGGCTCCATAAGGCTTCCAAGTAACTTTCCACCCTCCAAGAAATGTATAAATCTTCACACCCTTTAGTAATAAGTTTGAATGTTGAAGTTTGGAGATGGTTTGGATGGATGAGTAGTAATTTGAATGATAAGCATGATTCGAGCTTAATTGTTAAGTAGTTTAGTTGAATTTGGAGATGTTATAATATATGATTGGATTGAGATCCTTGGGCTTATTATGACTGAAATCAGTAGCATTGATGTGTATCTTGAGTTGTTGTTGATTGGTAGTTGGATTGATATGATTTGGAATGGTAAAAATTTGGGAAATCGCGTAAACATAGCCGTCGTAATGTCCGATTTACTTTAGACTGTTTTTGCTCTTAACATCAGGACCCGAGAACTCCATGTTAGGTTTTGACCATTGCCATGATTAGATAGTTCATGTTACGAGCTTCGTTTTGATATGTGGTTTGTTTGAATCCGATGTACGGTTTAGGAGAAACGACCGTTTTAAGTAACGGCGTTTCGCGACCGAACCATTACCCCTCGCCTTACTTTGAAACCTTGGTTAAGGACCTTAAATGACTAATTGGGGTAAGAAACAATTATGTAAAGTGGATTAGGCAGTTGGTAAGGTACTCGCGAAAGAATTTCCTTAAAACCCTTAATTGTTAATTTATTAAAAATGGTGGAGCCGAGGGTACTCGAGCGACTTAAGTAAATCGTTAAGCGCAAAAGCGAACGTTAGGACTCTAAATGGTTAAAGTCTAGTTTCTTAAGCGACCTGGGTTTAATTTCGACTTATGTTGTTGTTCATAGGTTATCGGACCCACTCTAAGCTTAAGTCTATCCGGGAGCACTCAGGCAAGTTTTCTACCCGTTATACTGTTGTTGTGATGTATATATGTATATGCATTATCTTGTGATAAATGCATGATTGTTATTAGCAAATCTTGCGATATATTGAAGCATGTTGATATGGTATATATATGCATGCTTGTTTCGTAACCTTGATTTCTAATTGTTGATTCAAATGCTTATAGTTGCATAATACCTATGCTAGAGATAAGCAGTAGTTGCGTATACCCTTAGTAAAGGGGACCCAAAGGTGAACCCTTTTCTAAAACCGGGAGTAGATGTTCCCGAGTATATGATATATATATATATATTTATATATATATATATATATATTGATATGGTTTTTAAAACTATTAATCGAACAAGGTTTATTCGATAACTTTATATCATTTAATGAATATTATATTGAATATTCATTCGAGGGCTTATGACTCCTTTATTTTATTTAATGAATATTATATTGAATATTCATTCGAGGGCTTATGACTCCTTTATTTTATTTAATGAATATTATATTGAATATTCATTCGAGGGCTTATGACTCCTTTATTTTATTTAATGAATATTATTTTGAATATTCATTCGAGGACATATGACTCCGCTTATTTTATTAATTGAATATTATTTGAATATTCATTCGAGGGCTTATGACTCAGTTTATATTATTTAATGAATATTATTTAAATATTCATTTGAGGACCTATGACTCCGATTATTTGCTGAGATATATACTTTATTTTATTAAAGAATAATGTGTCGATAATCAAACTCACTTTTGATTATTCAAATAAAGACAGTACTTTTGTATAAGTATATCTTTGGTTATTTAATATTCATTGCAAGTATAAGTTTTAAAACTTCTACTTTAATTATTTTTATAAAGATTATTCTTTATGGGAATATTATTTAAATAATAATATTCAGATATTTTCTAATATATCGGGACTGATTTATTTTATTAAATCAGCATTACTCTAAACATTCTTAAAAATGTTTTCGAGTCTTCAAAATGATTTTAAAAGTTAGAGCGGATCCCAAAACTCGTTTTCAAATTTAAGATCTTCCTTTCGAAGGGGATTTAAATACTCGCTCAAAAATCTGAGGGATCCGGTTCCATGATGTATTTTTTTATATATTCGCAACAAGGTTGCTGTTTTGATAAAAGAGTTTTCGATTACTTACCCAACACTCGGGAAGTAAAATTCTTGGAACAAGTTAATCCATTAACAGGCATCGCCTGGAAAATATTGGTGAGTTTTCCTTTCCAACTAGATACGACTTCTTGGTGGAGCCGTATCAACAAGTTTCTACTTGGGGAAAGGGGGGACGAGCTTTACGTTTCAGAGTCATGGATTTGATCTGAACTAGGAGTGGCGTAAGTGGTCGAGTGGCGCCGGCCCAGCCTTATTATATTGGCCCAAATGGCCCGGAAGTTCCGCTAAGACGGTCCATTCCTTAGGAGTCCAGTGTTCGGTTGACAAGTAAATCCGACAGGTTCTCCTCTACATGTAGAAAATGGTGGGGTTGCACTACTACGACTGATCATCGTGAGTGGTCTTCCTGGCACGGCAAACTCCCGTAATGAGTTCATCATCCAATTGGATATTTTTGCAACACTACCCAGAGCACTTCAATAGAAAGGCTACGGTTGGGCGATTGTTGGGTGTTGGCAGGGTCAAGTTTTCAAAATAATATTTGCATCAAATGAAGTATCTCGTAACTTCATTTTATTTTGATGATATTTTAAAGATTGATTCTATACAAGTTTTGTCTTGTAGCTTAATCTATGGGATGAACTATTTATACATTGAACGGTGGTAGTTCAAGTAGTATTTGGAAAAGATATAAGTATATTGGAGTATCTTGTAACTTCATCTTTTAAACTTATATCTAGTAAATGATTATCTTGTGCATGTCAAAGATTTTCAGAAAAACGTTGAGACAAGGTTAGATATATGAGATCACCTTGCAAACAATATTTTTTATACAGTTATAAACTGGAACTCTGTGTATATTATACATGTCAGAGGATTTCAAAGATTGTGAAAAGTATATATGTATATATATACTGAATATTTTGCGACTTGGTCGCGTTAAGATATCAGCTTGGTTCATTTCTTCTTGACCAAGACTTTCATGAGTACTATGAGAATGCTCATATATTGTTAATTATTATACATATTATTTCGGTGGGCTTGTTGCTCACCCTTGCTTTCTTCTTTCATCACACAACATCAGATAGACAAGATGAATAGGACCAAACTTCCAATTCGCAAGCGATTAGGAAATGTTCCGCAGTTTTCTGGAAGTATTGATGCCGCCGTAGCTGAGGTAGGAGCTACCAATAGGCTAGGTTTTCAACTATTGATGAACCAGACTTATGTATAATATGAATTGTAATAATGGCAAAGAAATGTAAATTTATTCAGAACCTTCTTGAGGTGTAATGGCTTATTCTGTGGAATAAAATGACTTGTGTTATTTTTGGATATTCATCTCTGAGACTATAACTTGTGGTGTGTGTGTTCATTGTGGGGTCACAGTACAGAGTAGTTGATTATTTTTAAAGATTGGGTGTTATTAAGGGAAATGGAACTCGTGACAACCCGGATCCCCGACCCCGGATTTGGGGGTGTTACAGAAATGGTATCAGAGCTAAGCGTTATAAACCTCAGAGATGATATGACGTTAAAATAATAAGTTCACTAAGATAATAAGAACTCTTGCCAAGTTCATAGTCGGACTACCTAACGTAGTACTGACAGTTAAAACCCTTATGGGAACCCTTATAAATATCGTGATAGAAGCGTAGTTCGTTATCGTATATGGTAGCGGGACTCCGAACCCTGAGGTTGAGGGGCAACAACGCGATGATATTTTATTACTTATTGGAGATCGGATTGTGGATTCGATAGAGCGTCCTAACGCAGGACCGGATGATGTTCATATTGAGGATGTAGCGGTCGAGGATGTTGTCCTAAAAGGGATTGTTGCTGAGAAGAATCCCGTGGAGGATCCTAACAAGAATGAATAAAGGACCATTGAGGAATTGATGACCATGGTTAGGGAAACTACCAGATGTAGGATTGGCCGGTCACTAACGGAGGTTCGTTCAAGTTTGTAAAGATAGTAGCCCCTTTGACGCGGCTTACTCGTAAGACTAAGAAGTTTGAATGGACAGAGAAATACGAGAAAAGATTTTAACAACTAAAGCAAAGGTTGGTGGCGGCCCATATATTGGCGTTGCCGGATGAAAAAGGAGATTTTGTGATTTGTATTGACGCTTCGCATAAGGAATTAGGGTGCTCTTATACAGCACAACAAGGTACTCGCGTACGCGTCAAGAAAATTAAGGGAATATAAAATTCGATATCCCTACCCATGAGCTTGGGCTCATGGCAATAGTTTTGCCCTAAAGATTGGAGGCACTACTTGTATGGAGAGAAGTGCGAGAATTACCTAAGCCATAAGTGCTCTAGTACATTTTCACGCAGAAAGAGCTCAACAGGCGCCAAATGAGGTGGTTAGAGCTAATCAAGAATTATGATTGGGAGATTCTTTATCATTCAGGGAAAGCCAATGTGGTGGCTGATGCCCTTAGTAAAAAAGGAGAGACTCAAGATAATAATGTCTTTGGGAGAGTTTATAAGAGATTTTGAGAAAATGGAAATAAAAGTGAAGGTAACCAGAGCCGGTACCGAAAAGCTGTTTGAGATTGCAATAGAGTCCGAATTATCGGAAAAGATCATATTGTGCCAGAAAAAGTGATGAATGAAGGCAGAGAGCCAACAATTAGATAAAAGATTAATACCGAGAAAGATGATAAGGGAATAATGAGGTATTCCTACAGAATTTGGGTTCCAAAAGTTCAAGAGCTTAAGGATGAGAACTTAGATGAGAGCCATAGTTTGAGGAATAAGATTTAGGGCAAACCCTGAATGTGATAGTCAGGGAGGTTGCCATCAAGAAAGAAGGAGCCCATAACATAATAAAGTGGAAAACAAGGATTTTAACGCATAAGATAACCCCAAGTATGGGAGAAGGATGAAACATTTCATACTAAGGAAACAGAAAGTCGAGTAAGGAAAGGAGACCCGAGACGGTACTCCTATACGGCAATTCATGGACCTGTCTAAAAAGGACTTAGACTATTATCCCCAACCACCACCTTGAGGAAGCAATGCGGTGAGAAATTCTTTCAGGATCTTTAAGTCGCTAAGCCCTTAGAGTTCCAAGGAACGAGCTGACCCAGTCGAGGCAAGAGCCTGACTAAAGGAAATATAGGAATCATTTGAAATTCTAAATGATTGACGAATCACAAAAGACTGTTTTTGTCACTTACCCTCCTAAGAGAGAGGCCACCCGCTGGTGAAAGGCCAAGGAAGGCAAGGACAAGAGATTATAATAAACTGATTTAAGTTCAGTCAATTGTTTTCAGGAAAGTACTTCCCAAGGTTATGGAGATAGTGTAAGAGCTTTAGAGCCAGAATAAAGGCAGACGAGTATGATGAATTATGAATCTAAGTTGTAAAAGTTGTCAAGATTCGTTCTGAGGACATGAATCCAGAATGACGGGATGTTTGAAATCAATGCTTATGTTGTGTTGGTTCATAAAATAATGATAAGAGAAAGGAAAATAAAAAGAAACTGAAGTGGAAAGGAATATAAAGGCAATAGAGTTTGAGGAATGATAAAGGAGTTGGGTATGCGGAAACCCTAAAGACTCGTAGCAATAAAAATAGAGAAGTATGTAATCGTCAGGATGAGGGTGATTCACCATGAGTTAAAATTGATGGGTGAAGGCATAAGAGATACATATATTTTATCCCCTGTAAGTGGGGAGGATTCGAGGAAACCTTGAGATAGTTCGAAGGATAAATAATGAGACGCGGATAGACTGAGGAGACAAGGAAGTAAGAAATTAGGAAAATTGGATGAAGGAAGTGACCTTCAAGAATGTGAAGTGTAAGACTGGTGGCTCGATACCCAGAAAGGGAGACGCCAGGTATGAAAGATATCCCAACATTGAGGTGACTGTTGAGATAAACAACAAAAGTAAATAAGGAATTATTAAGAAGAAGTTCACGTTGAACACGACCAATATCTTCCAGAACATCCTTATTATCATTACCAAATTAGGCAAGAAAAGCGGATAACCGTTGTTATCTTTTGGAGGCCATATTAATTGACCTCATTTTGAATACAGATGTTATTGTGAAAATTAGGCATATACTATCGAGGCGGGAATGATTGAATAAGACACCCTTATCAGGGATATATGACTTGATTTATCCATGGAAGGATGCAGGTACCTTTTAGAGGTGGAATTAAGGATAGAACATCGGTAACTTAAAATGAATCCTAGGGGAATGCATAAAGGTTGGCATTTCACCCTTAATAAGGATAGTATGAGTTTTGACAGTATGAATTGGAAAAGATTAAGGTAATAACAACCTTTAAGTATCAGTGGGGAAATTTTTCAGAAACATATAGACAATGGTTCTAGTATTAGTAAAGGGTATTTCGATATTCCCTGTATCTAGGGAATACAGGAGGAACGATTCAAGGATAACCTTAGAGGTTTTACAAGGAGAAATGTAATATTCAAAATTCTCAAGAGTAAAAATGTTGATAAGGGAAATATGAGGTAATTATAATGATGCCAAGTGGGGCACATGTTAAATCACGAGAAAGTATGGATCGAACCAGTAAAGGCCGAAATTGTTCAGGGAAATTAGGGCCTAAGATAAAAGATGTTCTAAGTATGATTGAGAGTCAGTCGTGACAGTGATTAACCTCTAAAGACTGAGGCAATAACTTATGGAAAAATGGTGATATTTTTTTTTTACTCATCAGATTTTAAGGAAAACATCTTCACATAAGCAGTGATTGAAATGAGGTAGAAAATTTATTTGGAGGTGGTTTAAATGACATTGACTGTAAGGAAATTTTACTATCAGGAAAGGCCAAAGAGGTGGCCGACACCTTAAAGGTAAGAAGATAATTATAGGCGCTTGTGCCAGAAGAATACAGTGATGATGGTTAAAGCTGTGAAGGTTGTATTATGGCTTGGAAGATTGACATTCCTTCTGATGATTGTGCAATACCCAACTGTAATAGTAGTTTGGTAAAGGTTTAATTCGTATAATCGCCATGAGCGGGCTATCTATCTTAGAAGGTACTATCTTGAGATAAGCCAGGACCATGTTACAGAAATGTTACGAAATGACTAAATGAACCTTTGAGATGCATGTCTCCCAATAAAGACATACGGTTAAGAATGGTATTAACCTGCTATCGTTGCCTTCATTGAAACTCTTCTGCAATTTTATCTGCTTCATGTCATATGTACGTCAAGTTCAGGAGTGTTCTTCATGAATCATGAACGGTGATCATGTTACCTCCTTAGAAGAATTCAATACGAGATGCATGGACTCCGTATAGTTAGCTATTAAGACTTCATGGAAAATGAATGATTACAGTAGGTCAACGGTGGACCCTAGTAGTGTAGCAATGATTCTGCGAGTAATGAGTCGATTACAACCATGAGAGTTGTATTGGAATGGATGTTGAGATTGAGTACCACTAATCGGGTCGTGGTGGTGTATAAGTTATCATTGATAGACTAATTAAGTAGATTATCTACCTATTGAATACTTATTCCTTCTTATCAATAGAGAATCGTATTACTATACGAGGAAGGTTGCGGTACAAGCATAGAATTCTAGTAACGATGATGTATAAAATGAAATCCCAGATTCGCTTTTCGATGTCGAGGGAGCTTCAAAGGTGATTGTGTATAAGCTCGAGGAAGAGCAAGGGTCCATAGAATGATGGACGGAATAGCAAAAATATTTAGGCATGTGAAATACGATGCTATAATACTTGATGTTGATATAAATACATATATGTTTTGTTCTCCTATGACAAACCTCTATAGTTCAGAGGTAGGTTCCAAGCCAGATATTTTGTGGTAGTATATTTTTTTTATATATACAATTCTCTTCAATTCGTTCTTTTCTCTTCTTTTCATTTCATATAAACTGAGAAGAACAACCCTTCCAGAAGGGAAGGTATTTCCGAATGACTATCTATCTGTGTGATAGAAGCCGAGTAGGATACCAGCTATTGTTTAATTGCTTGTCAAGTACTAAAGGCTGGCCACCTTCTGTACTAACTATGCAATGTAACAAGTGTTCATGATCATAGTGATCTCTCAATGAATTCTTTTACTTCTATATGATTGATCAAACTTCCAAAGATAGAAGCAGATAAGAAGGAGTAGTATCAGTGCTGTGGTATTCCGAATCTAACGCGTTCGTGATACTAAGGTTGACGCAATTATTAAAAGGTTATAGAACGCTAACGAGCAAAAGTATAACCAGTATAATATTAGGAACGGAAGGTAGTAGTGATTACGAACTGGAAAAGAATGGGTATTAAGAAGCAAAAGCTCTAATGCTAAAAGCTATAATAAGAGTCTGTGCAATAGACTTGAAAGAATTTAGAATGATCACTTAACACGGATTGAGTTTTATTATGACAATAGATCATATGTCAGTGTTGAGATATCGCCTTATGAGATCCTTGAGGGAAGACAATGTCGATCTCCCTTATGTTAGGATGAAGTTGTAGAGCGCAAGATGCTCGGACCCGCAGTAGCCCAAAGGGCCAGGGATATAATAGATCTAATCAGAGGACGGCTGGTAGTAACCCAAGATGGACATAAGAGGTATGCTGATTTGACTCGAAAGGACAAAGAGTATGAAATAGGGGACCTAGTAATGTTATAGGTATCCCTTAGAAAGGATTGATGAGGTTCGGAAAGAAAGGAAAGCTAAGTCCACAAATTGTTGGACCCTTGGATATATTAAGACGTTTTGGGAAGTTAGCATATGAGCTAGCCCTACCCCCGAACTTGTAGCAAGTCATAATGTGTTCCACGTATCAATGTTAAGGAAGTATAATTCGGATGCCAGACAAATAGGGGCATATGAGCGCATAGGTATGCAACCAGACGTAACCTATATGGAGCAACCAGAAAGGGTTATAGATCGAAAAGGAACAAGTGCTTAGGAGAAGGGTTATCAAACTAGGCAGAGTTTGGTGGTAGAACCACAATGTGGGAAAATTTACTCGAGAGTTAGAAAGTGCAATGCTAAGAGAGTATCCCTATTCATTTTCTATCTGATTCCGGGACGGAATCCTTTTAAGGAGGGGAGACTGTAATAACCCAAATTTTTGGAAATTTTTGAAACCCTTATGAATAGTGATTTTGCAGATTATGCTGAATAAGAAAACTTTTCATGCCACACTATGTAGGGGTTCTGTTATTGATATTCTGAGATTTTATTAGTACTCTATATGGTATATAAGTGTATGTAAAGATCGTCAGAATCCAATTCCGAACACTTTGATTTTTCCCGGAAATTCACTAGATACGGAAAGAATTGAGTATAAGGTAACAAGATAAAAAGGATTTAAATTAAAGGATTATAAGAGAGGATCATAAAAGAATTATAATGTATTGAAAAAGGTTAAGAAACCCAAGTAATAAGATCCCGGGTATGATCCCTCAAACGAGAAATGAGAACGAAAGTTAAGCGAACCGTATAACAGATCAACGGTCATTAGGAAAACAATTAGGAGTTAATCAAGGAGGTTAGGGATAATGAGGTCATCCAACCAATAAGAAGAGGGCAAGTAAGGGATGATGACATCACAAGGTGACATAAGCATGACATAGGGGGGAAGGAGGTGTGGATGAATGATAACCACACAAAGTTCATGGTTAAAAATGATTAAAACAAAACAAAAGTCAACCAACCAAGGCAAATCAAAACAAATCACAAAAAACACAAAAGCTCTTCCCTTTTCTTCATCAAGCTCTCGGCCAAAATAAATACAGCAACTTCAAACTGCCATATCTCCTTCAATACTCACTCAAATGTTATGTTCTATAGCTCGTTGGAAAGGTATTGAGATGGCCTACAACTCTTGTTCACAAGTCTCGTCTAAATAAGCATGGTAAGACCCTCATTTTTACAGTTCTTTCAATCGGACTTTTAGAAACTTTAAAGCCTAACTTCGTGTTCTTGATTTCTTTGGAAAGATCAAGCTTGTAGGAGGCTCCATAAGGCTTCCTAGTAACTTTCCACCCTCCAAGAAAGGTATAAATCTTCATACCCTTTAGTAATAAGTTTGAATGTTGAAGTTTGGAGATGGTTTGGATGGATGAGTAGTAATTTGAATGATAAGCATGATTCGAGCTTAATTGTTAAGTAGTTTAGTTGAATTTGGAGATGTTATAATATATGATTGGATTGAGATCCTTGGGCTTATTATGACTGAAATCAGTAGCATTGATGTGTATCTTGAGTTGTTGTTGATTGGTAGTTGGATTGATATGATTTGGAATGGTAAAAATTTGGAAAATCGCGTAAATATAGCCGTCATAATGTCCGATTTACTTTAGACTATTTTTGCTCTTAACATCAGGACCCGAGAACTCCCTGTTAGGTTTTGACCATTGCCATGATTAGATAGTTCGTGTTACGAGCTTCGTTTTGATATGTGGTTCGTTTGAATCCGATGTACGGTTTAGGAGAAACGACCATTTTAAGTAACGGCGTTTCGCGACCGAACCATTACCCCTCACCTTACTTTGAAACCTTGGTTAAGGACCTTAAATGACTAATTGGGGTAAGAAACAATTATGTAAAGTGGATTAGGCAGTTAGTAAGGTACTCGCGAAAGAATTGCCTTAAAACCCTTAATGGTTAATTTATTAAAACTGGTGGAGCCGAGGGTACTCGAGCGACTTAAGTAAATCGTTAAGCGCGAAAGCGAACGTTAGGACTCTAAATGGTTAAAGTCTAGTTTCTTAAGCGACCGGGGTTTAATTCCGACTTATGTTGTTGTTCATAGGTTATCGGACCCACTCTAAGCTTAAGTCTATCCGGGAGCACTCAGGCAAGTTTTCTACCCGTTATACTGTTGTTGTGATGTATATATGTATATGCATTATCTTGTGATAAATGCATGATTGTTATTAGCAAATCTTGCGATATATTGGAGCATGTTGATATGGTATATATATGCATGCTTGTTTCGTAACCTTGATTTCTAATTGTTGATTCAAATGCTTATAGTTGCATAATACCTATGCTAGAGATAAACAGTAGTTGCGTATACCCTTAGTAAAGGGGACCCAAAGGTGAACCCTTTTCTAAAACCGGGAGTAGATGTTCCCGAGTATATGATATATATATATATTTATATATATATATTGATATGGTTTTTAAAACTATTAATCGAATAAGGTTTATTCGATAACTTTATATCATTTAATGAATATTATATTGAATATTCATTCGAGGGCTTATGACTCCTTTATTTTATTTAATGAATATTATATTGAATATTCATTCGAGGGCTTATGACTCCTTTAATTTATTTAATGAATATTATATTGAATATTCATTCGAGGGCTTATGACTCCTTTATTTTATTTAATGAATATTATTTTGAATATTCATTCGAGGACATATGACTCCGCTTATTTTATTAATTGAATATTATTTGAATATTCATTCGAGGGCTTATGACTCAGTTTATATTATTTAATGAATATTATTCGAATATTCATTTGAGGACCTATGACTCCGATTATTTACTGAGATATATACTTTATTTTATTAAAGAATAATGTGTCGATAATCAAACTCACTTTTGATTATTCAAATAAAGATAGTACTTTCGTATAAGTATATCTTTGGTTATTTAATATTCATTGCAAGTATAAGTTTTAAAAATTCTACTTCAATTATTTTTATAAAGATTATTCTTTATGGGAATATTATTTAAATAATAATATTCAGATATTTTCTAATATATCGGGACTGATTTATTTTATTAAATCAGCATTACTCCAAACATTCTTAAAAATGTTTTCGAGTCTTCAAAATGATTTTAAAAGTTAGAGCGGATCCCAAAACTCGTTTTCAAATTTAAGATCTTCCTTTCGAAGGGGATTTAAATACTCGCTCAAAAATCTGAGGGATCCGGCTCCGTGATGTATTTTTTTATATATTCGCAACAAGGTTGCTGTTTTGATAAAAGAGTTTTCGATTACTTACCCAACACTCGGGAAGTAAAATTCTTGGAACAAGTTAATCCATTAACAGGCATCGCCTGGGAAATATTGGTGAGTTTTCCTTTCCAACTAGATACGACTTCTTGGTGGAGCCGTATCAACAAGTTTCTACTTGGGGAAAGGGGGGACGAGCTTTACGTTTCAGAGTCATGGATTTCATCTGAACTAGGAGTGGCGTAAGTGGTCGAGTGGCGCCGGCCCAGCCTTATTATATTGGCCCAAATGGCCCGGAAGTTCCGCTAAGACGGTCCATTCCTTAGTAGTCCAGTGTTCGGTTGACAAGTAAATCCGACAGGTTCTCCTCTACATGTAGAAAATGGTGGGGTTGCACTACTACGACTGATCATCGTGAGTGGTCTTCCTGGCGCGGCAAACTCCCGTAATGAGTTCATCATCCAATTGGATATTTCTGCAACACTACCCAGAGCACTTCAATAGAAAGGCTACGGTTGGGCGATTGTTGGGTGTTGGCAGGGTCAAGTTTTCAAAATGATGTTTGCATCAAATGAAGTATCTCGTAACTTCATTTTATTTTGATGATATTTTAAAGATTGATTCTATACAAGTTTTGTCTTGTAGCTTAATCTATGGGATGAACTATTTATACATTGAACGGTGGTAGTTCAAGTAGTATTCGGAAAAGATATAAGTATATTGGAGTATCTTGTAACTTCATCTTTTAAACTTATATCTAGTAAATGATTATTTGTGCATGTCAAAGATTTTCAGAAAAACGTTGAGACAAGGTTAGATATATGAGATCACCTTACAACGATATTTTTTATACAGTTATAAACTGGAACTCTGTGTATATTATACATGTCAGAGGATTTCAAAGATTATGAAAAGTATATATGTATATATATACTGAATATTTTGCGACTTGGTCGCGTTAAGATATCAGCTTGGTTCATTTCTTCTTGACCAAGACTTTCATGAGTACTATGAGAATGCTCATATATTGTTAATTATTATACATATTATTTCGGTGGGCTTGTTGCTCACCCTTGCTTTCTTCTTTCATCACACAACATCAGATAGACAAGATGAACAGGACCAAACTTCCAATTCGCAAGCGATTAGGAAATGTTCCGCAGTTTTCTGGAAGTGTTGATGCCGCCGTAGCTGAGGTAGGAGCTACCAATAGGCTAGATTTTCAACTATTGATGAACCAGACTTATGTATAATATGAATTGTAATAATGGCAAAGAAATGTAAATTTATTCAGAACCTTCTTGAGGTGTAATAGCTTATTCTGTGGAATAAAATGACTTGTGTTATTTTTGGATATTCATCTCTGAGACTATAACTTGTGGTGTGTGTGTTCATTGTGGGGTCACAGTACAGAGTAGTTGATTATTTTTAAAGATTGGGTGTTATTAAGGGAAATGGAACTCGTGACAACCCGGATCCCCGACCCCGGATTTGGGGGTGTTACAATCCCTGTTCAAACCTTCTTGCTTTCTTTTCATCCGTGTCAACCTGGTCTGGCACGAACCTCGCTAACTCAGTAAACTTAGCTTCGTACTCAGCTACAGTAAGATCTCCCTGGGTCAGGTTCAAGAATTGGATCTCCATTTGATTCTTCATATACCTCGGGAAATACTTCTCCAGAAATATCTCGGTAAACCTTTCCCAAGTTATAAACTCACCTCCTTCCAATGCTCGCGTGGATTCCCACTAATAGTTCGCCTCGCCCTTCAGAAAGTAGCTTGCAAACTTGGTCTTCTGCTCAGCTCCTGCTCCAACTAATTCAAAAGCCTTTTCCATTTCCTTGAGCCATGTATTGGCTTCCACATGATCATCACTTCCCTTGAGCTCGGGTGGCTTTACTGCTTGAAACTGCTTAAAAGTCATTGCAGGTGGTGCTGCTGCTTGCTGCTGCTGTTGCTGCTGCGTAAGATGCAACATCTGCTGCTGCATCAGTCCCAACATCTGGACAATCGCTGGATCTGTCCAACCCTCGGTACGATCCTCTCCTGAATTATTCCTTCTCTTTGGTGCCATTATTCTGGGAAGAAACAAGCAACACATATAATAATCTGTCAAGCATTGTGTCAAATATGTAGCAATTCCTTAATATATCAAAATTCGCAAACATTATCTCTTCTCAAAATATCATAAACTTGCTACCATATTAACACAAGCGACATGATTTATGACAATCCTAAGCCTGTTTCAGTGACCATAACCTGTAGCTTTGATACCAACCTATGACACCCTCCAAACCCGAGGTCTAGATTTGGGGGTCACTCGCTAATAAACCAAAATAAAATAATCACAGCGGAATAATATACTAAATATGACCCCTTGCATGCACTGGATCGATCACAGGTTATAGTATGAAACAGGCACTAAAACAAACCCAAGTGTTATTACAAACCATAAGTCTAATTAGTTTTACAACTTATTCAAATTTTATTACAAACCTCTAGACTAATTAAGCGTCCCAAACTGTCTACCTGGAAACACACCAAACTATCTACAAGCACACAACTTCTAGTCCGACCTGGAACTCAAGCTTGCCCTGACCTAGCTGAAAGAATCAGGATATAAAACAAGTATGAGCGAAAGAAATGCTCAACAAGCAGTAAATAACTTATGATTTTAGACAACAACAATAATATATCTGATGAACAAAACCAAACCACAATACCTGAACAGTATCAAAAACTGACATATATTGGATAATTAAACAACATTTGCGATATATTTTGTTTTGGGATCGGAATCCTCGAACGACGGTGTGTTGCCGCCGGTGATCAGCCGCGGAGCAACACCGGTATGCCAAAGCATATACAACTAAACAAAAGGTACCCAAGGCACATATCGGCCTAGCAAGGTGTTATATCTTGTATAACACATAGCTCACACTGGACCGCCGCCACGGCCTCTTCTACAACCATCCAACCCATAAAAACAATTTTCCGTCAAAGGAGTCGAATCAAATGACATCCTTAACCACATAACTCCCCATTTCTCATGGTCCGGAGTTTTCTCAACAACCAATGGCGAAATAACCAGAACAATTAGTTATTCGCTAATCTCAATTCAAAGCTTCACTGTATAGAGTAATTTATAGCGAAACATAAAATGTTTAACTATTCTGAACTTAGAATAGTATGGATATTGAAAGAATAAAGTCCAGAGTCAAAATCAATTGAATGATAAATAAAGATATAGGTACTTGCATAATATGATTCGAAATGAACGTCACTTGAACGATAAGTGAAGTTAGGGGTACTTGCCTGGTATACTCGATAACCTCTTACTATAACTCTGCTTATAACTGCTGGCTACTATCTCCGTCTAACACTTGACTGCACTCCTTGCTACTCGATTCTATAAACAAAAGGACTATCTTAATTGACAGAACTAAACTCAATCGACGTAACTATACGTCTTGACATCTACCCGATCGTTTATAACTAAGCATGGCATTTTAAAACTGTAAACAGATAGCATGCATATCACATAGCACGTAATCATGGTCTTCGTATAACACGTAATCATATATTTCATGTAACCTATAAGTGAAATCATTAAAATACGTCTCAGGGCCTTCAGAATTAAAATTAGGTCAATACTAGCATTTACCGTTCAAATACCGACTCAAACTGATGCACAAATCAATGACATTTCAATACAAAAGAAATTAGGACTTAAAAGTATTTTTATTGAAAGCGCAATATTTTTCTAAGTCTTTTCGTATTAAATGGACGAATGGTTTTATTATTATGAATAAAATAGGAAATAAATAGATTTAAATCAATTAATAATAATATTAATTGATTTTTAAATACCAAAATATAAATTTTAAAACCCAAAAATAATTTTTAGAAATTATTTGAATTAATTATAAATAATTTACATTTGTTTAACTATTTATAAATAAAATTAATTGATTAATTATTTTTTAATCAATTAATTAAATTCATAAATAATTAACTAAAATGAATTATAAATAATTAAATCAAATGGTATTTTTGAAAATAATTAAAGAAAATAATTTTTAGAATTTAAAATAATTAAATACATAATTTTTTAGAATTTTAAATAATTATTAAATGATTTTTTTAAAATTAAATAAATGATTTTCAAAAATAGAAAATGAATTTTTAAAATAAATAAAACAGAAAATCCCACAAACAGGTTTTTAAGGGTTGGGGTTTGGGGAACAAAACCCAAACCGGGTTTTCTTTTCCACTGAAACGGGTCGGTATGAACTCAACCGGGTCGGGTTTGAAGACCCACCGGTTTCTGGAAAAATTCCAGATTCCGGCGGCCCTTCGCCGGACTCCGGCGAGTCCATAACCGGCCAAAACACCCCTGAATCTGTTTCCAGACAACACCAAACAATACACAGCCGTATTAACAGTACAAACCAAAGAATCAACATCATTAATAACCCAGAAATCGACCACTCCGGCCGATTCCCGACCAAGCTCGACTAAACACCGGCGAAACTCCGGTTCAGATAGAAACTCAATCAAAATCAATGATATAATTACGAAAATAAAGCTTGGAAGGCAAACAAACTAATACAACAGTCCATAGAAATAATTCATAAGCGATTAGGCTTGAATTTAAATAAAAACGAGCACTGAAATTAAGCAAAACGACGAACGTCGATTTTGCGAAATACAACACCTTAATTAATGATATTGGTGTCAAAAGATCGGCTCCGAGATGCTCTATGATTCGGTACCAGTTTTGTCAACAACCGATTACTGCAGATGGATCAATCGATCGATTCTGTTCAAGAACAAACCCTAACCCCCATTTTCTATTTTCTGAATTTTTATTAATAATTATGAAAATTCTGAAAATAAAAATAAATGAAATAAGAGTAATCTGGTATTTATATTAACAGAAAATAAATATCCCTAAAATCAAATAAGGGTGTTTTTATCCCCTAATTATAATAATTAGGCCCCAAAATAATAATTACGGGGGATAATTTTAAAAATGATAAAATACAAAATTAATGTCAAAATTTCCCAAAAATTGCAAATAATTCATAAATAAGAAAATAAAGGGTATTTGAAACACGAATAATTTTATAAAAACAAAAACATCGATTTTGTGGGGTTTGACGTCCCGGTGGGGTCCCGGTCCGTTGATTTTTGAAAAACGGAAACGATCCCTAAATTACCAAAAAATCCCGAAAGCACATAAAATACATTCAAACGCGTATATCTTGAAATAAAATGAGTACCTTAATAAAGACGCTAATAAATACGCGTCCTGATTGCAGATAGGTTCAGATAATTGCAGTTTTAAACACCTTTTAATCTATCGAAAAATTTTCTGGTTCGCACGGAAACACACATACCAGCTATAACATCTCATATCAGGGAAATAATTACTCTAAATTTATAAAACACATAATATTCATTTATTTAACATATAATATTCACATAATTTTCCCGGTTATTACAGCATTCGTATCCGAAATAAATTGGAGATTATCTGTATCCGAAATAAAGTGGATATTATCCGTATTCGAATCCGACGATTATGGATATTGATACAGATATAGGCATATTCGTATCCGATAATATCTGCATCCGAATAAATATGTTATACTTAAATATTTATATATTTTAAAATATATTATATTGAATTTATATTGTGTGTATGTGTATATAAACACATACACATATATATTTGAACATTATATTTATAAAAATTTTATATAATTGTAAAAACAATATTGACATATATAAAAAAATCGTCCGAATTTAATAATTTAAAGATAAATTAAAATTAATTTTTTAATAAATTAAAATAGTATTATATCTCTTTAACTCTAATTTTAATTTTTAAAAATGAAATTTTAATTTTTACTGTATTTTTTCCAGTTTTTTTGAATTTTTAATATAAAAATAAAAAATCTAATTAAAAATCGGATTTAGATCCGGATATTATCTGTATCCGGATAGTATCTGTCGGATCCAGATTCAGATATTATTTTTTTAATATTTCCGAATTCGGATACGGATATAGATACGGATACAAATTTTCGGATTCGGATCCGGATATAAGCATATTCATATCCGAATTTTCCATTTGACAGCCCTAATTCCAATGATACCCCGATAAGTTTGATGATTAAACTGATATATGGCTTTCGGTTGAGTGACCAATTTAATATTTAACCCTTTAGAGAAGTTAGAATTTTCATAAAATATAGTTACTTGTCAACTTGTATAATAACCCATTCGAGATACGAGCCATTTTTCACTGCTCTTCAAAATACCCATCGATTATCATTTTGGATATGAGATGTTAAATCAATAAAATTTCGTTTTGTAATGAAATTTCTATATTTTTAATCATGCAAGCTGAACGTGGAAGAAGTTGGAGAAACCGGAAACTTAAAGTTGTCATTATCCATGACATACAATTACATTTATATATCTTTTACAAAAAAAACAAATTACAAATACAAAGCTCTAGAGTATTAATGTAGAATACATAATAATTTTATATGTTAAAAGAAAAAACATCTTTGGGCGATTCACTATCTTTCTATTTTTTCAACTTCGTACCAAAATCATTATTATCGTCAACTTTTGTAAGTGGTAAGCACTACAAGACACATGTGACCGTGTATTTCTCAAAGTGTTGGATAACAAAATATATTTATATTTTTAACTTGGAATGCACAGAGTTTCAAAATGATATTCTTGATAAAACATCAAGTATTTTTATGATATTTTCAGTGTGTTAAATATTAAACTGGTCACTGAAATGCCATATATATCATTTTGTTCACCGATCTCAACAAGTTATCATTTGCAGTCACTTAAGGAGGTCTAATTATCAGTTTTTTCAGCTTTCAATTTTAAAAATAGGTGTAAATATATTTAAAATATAAAAAATAGAAAAAAATATGCCCATTAAAACTATACACAAAGTTTTGTTCTTAGATTTTATAATAAAAAAGGGTAAAAAAAGTTACTTTTATTTTTTAAAAAAACTTTAGTACGAGTTTTGTTACAAAAGATCTGAGTGAGATTTCTTTGGATAGACTCTATGGTGTGTTAAAAACCTATGAGTTGGAGCAGATTCAGCAGGTTTGGGAGGAAGACCTAGAGTAGAAGAGTGTCAAAAACCCTAAGTCATCCAAGGTGTCGCCAACAGAGTGCAAGTGAAAATACTATGACTTAACATTTCGTTTTGTGAACCCTATGAACGAGGCTTAGGTAAGACTTAGTTTTTCCAATTAGGTAAAGGTCAGTAGGGTGTAAGGCCATAGGTATGGTCAAGAGAAACGAGATTTCCAAGCTTAGGCACTTCGACTTTTGAGACTAGTAAAGTTGCACTACGATAGTCAATTTGTGGAGATTAGTTGAGTGAGGTCATACAATACCCAATGATGCACCCAGTCTAGTTAATACATTACATATACTTAACTGTGATTATGTCCTCCAAGGTGTAAAAATGAAAATATATAGTAATGTATGTTGATTTGAGGTCTTATACGAAATAGGACATTAAATGCTACTTGGAGTCGAATTGTGCACTAACATTAAGGTCGACTGATCTTATAAGAGTCTTTTATAATAAGAGTTATTATTATTGTGTAGGATCAAGTGAAGATAGGAAGCTTGCCGTCAAGGTCGAGTAGTGCTCCCGGTTGCTCCTAAGCCAAGTCGAGTTCTAGATAAAGCCTTCTTTAAAGCATGTGTCCCTACCTTCAATTATCGTTCAAGTGATGTTTTATTTAAACTATATTATGAAAGTGTCTCTCCCTTGTCAAATCTATTTCTATGGAAGTACCTTAATCTTAAATTGAGTTGTTACAAATGTTTCCATACTTGTAATTATTGCAATTGTTCCAAGATCATTTATGCAAAAATAAAGATCATTCGCTTACCTATGCCTTGCCACAACTTCACTTAGTACCTATAATTGATATACCCCGATTGCTTGTACCATACCAAAATACCTTTGTAAGCCCTAATATTTCAATTTCCATGATCGTAAAACCCCTATTGATTTGATATTATGTCCATATACCCTTGATACCTTGAGATATCAATAATCCAACTTCATACTTCTTCATTACTTTTTATTATCATACCTAAACTTTGTAACTAGATGTATGCCATGTATTACCCTCAAAATTTGAGATCCTTATCTTGTTGATTATTGTTATGATTCTTTTTCAATACTTTCTTCCTTGGTTGATAAACCATTGATATTCATCATTGATGACCCTGCTAGTGAGAAGATAATTCATTTCTGATATGAGTTCCATAACTCCAATCCTTGACTGATAATTTAAATTCTATCATTTAGAATCCTTGTAATTTCTCCCTGGCATAAGTTTTTATAAAAGATAATTATTTTTCAAACAAAAGAATGTTTTCTTGAGATTGGTGGATTTGACTAAGATGCAAGTCCCTTTCACACTTATTATATTAGGCTTAAAAGTTGCCTAGGGATCCCAATTAAAATTTGTTAGAACCCAGCGAGGTTCGGGATTGCTTCGTGGCTGATCACCGGCGGTAATCCGTAGCGTCATAAAATGATTTTGAGCAATGATTAGGTTAAAAATATTTTGACTTGAATAATGATGCCATCCACCCCAATTTCGAATTATGAAATGCTATGCTGTTAATTTTTGTCTTATGATATATCTTGCTGAGCGTTTGGCTCACTTCTTGCTATTTATCCATGTTATTTCAGCTAGCAAGTATGGTTAGATTCAAGCAGACTGCTCATAGGTCTACCGGTGGAGATGCTGAAGCTTATATGAGAGCTCAGGTAGTATAATTGGCGTCTGTGTGAGGATCGGTAGTTATGTAAAAGTTGTAATAATTGTGGTGTTGGGTTGTTCAAATACTGAACCTTTGTGATCTTGGATTTTGTTGTAAACAGCCGTTTGTAATGACTTCATATTTATCAGTCGTTATCTGTTAGTTTTATTTTTGGGCTGTGACAGATTTTAAGACAACTCAAATGATTCCAGATTATATAGTCACACAGTGGTATGTAGCAATGCTATATTTATCTGGGAATCACAGGGATCAGAAAGGCAGGAATTGAGGAGGTCAGAGAGAATAGTTGGGACAAAAGCTAGATCATTGTATAGGATTTAATTTGTTGATCTTTGTAGTAGCTAGGAACTTTGTTGTTCTTAGATTGTAGCCAGTTAATTTATTTACCGGAGTGTAGCAACACCCTCGTGGATTTATATATGAATATATATTTCCCGAATATCTTGTGTTCCTCGGTTTACTGTTCCAAACACTATTCACCTCAAAAATACAGAACCACTAACCGAATACTAAATTTTATATTCGTAAAAGATTTAAAAGAATTTTTTAATTTAGTGAGTATCATATTCTACCCCCCCCCTCTACGATACTTCAGGACCTAACAAGAATACGTCCACCATCTGCCAGCTCGCATGATGTCCATTGCCTCAGTAGAGTATGAGCAAATTAAGATCTTCCCACCAAGAACAATGTTAATCCTGGCTAATTCTAACAGATGCATGATAGTATATACTTCAACTTTCAGACTACTGACAATACTGCATAACCCAGAAAAAGAATAGAGAGTTAACATTCCCAACTATTATACTCCTCCTAATTCCACTTTTTAGTTGATAAAAGCAGTTTAAGCCCCAAGCCCATCAACTACACAAACAAGATCAAAACGCTCCCTTTGGTACATCCAAAAATCTACACTAACTTTGTTAAGATGGATCAAGGCTGCACCTTGAGGATTAAGTCTCCATAGAGGGTCTAGCAAAGACGAGATAAGATTGGCAGCCTTACCCCAAATCTTCATCTGTAAATAATTAGCTGAGAGAGAGATTCTTTAGAAACTCTATGAGCTTTGAAAATAACCTTGTTTCTGTATAGACAAATTGACCAAAGAGTAGCTGCCACTGTCATTTTCCATACATGCATTAACCTTGAATCTTTAAAGATATCAAACAATCCTGCCCACGAGAAGTTATTAAGTAGCACGAAACTCCTGGAGTAGCACCACCAATTACCAACAAAGTCCCATGATACTTTAGCCAATGTGCAATCCTTAAACATATGAGTTAGTGATTCCTCAACATTAAAGTACCAAGGATACTGTCGATTAATGTTAGGTAACCCGGTGTTGAGAAAAGACCGAGTAAGAAACTTGCCATTGTAACTTCCATATAAATATCAAGACTTTAGGAGGGACCTTAAGTTTTCATATTGCCCTCCAAATACTGTTGACAGTACCTCCTGTATTCGATGAGATAATCAGCCATTTCCTAAAATAAGAAGCAGTAAAAGGTCCATTATTTGGTTTCCAAATCAATTCGTCTTGTCTTGCACCCAGAAGGATGGAATTCACCACTTTCTGCAGCCTAACCAAATTATTCGGGTCACGAAAAGTAAATGGACTTGACTACACATGCATATGGTTGTTGTTCCAAGAATCAATGAAAAAATTGACTGTACAGTGCTTCCTCGGAAAGATTTGATAGAGAAAAGGGAAACAGAGCATCAGTGGACCACTATCCAACCAGTTTTCCTCCCAGAAGAACACTCTTTGTGCATTATTTACTTTCCAAATAAAATTCGATTAAGATAGAATAGTAGCACTAACCAAGGTGGGCCTTAAGTTGATAAAACTGCTAACCATAGATGATACAACAGAATTCAAAGGATGAGAATTAATGTTATATTGCATTATATCCCCATATTTATCTCTCAACATACGATTCCATAGTTTGTCTCTTTTAGCATAACATCTCCACCGCCATTTAGGTAGTAGGGAAAAATTCTTCACCCACAAAGGGGTGATCCCTAATCCCCCAACCTCTTTCCTTGTACAAATTTTATCCCATCCAATAAAATGAATATTCCTATCATGTATTCCATGTCCCTAAAAAAAGCTTCGTATCTCTTGTTCCAGTTTATTTATGACTGCTAACGGGATACGAAACATACCAAACCAGTATATTGGCAAGCTATCCAAAGTAGCCTTAAGAAGAATGAGACGCCCCGCCATGGAGATGGATTCACAGTCCCAGTTTCTTAATTTACTGTGGACTCTAGAAATTAAAGGGTCCCAATATGCGATGGAATGAGGAGAAGACCCCGAAGTTGTACCAAGATAAGAAATGTGGCCCTCTCCAATTCTGGAACCCAGAGTCATCAAACAACTCTCCAGATCTGTATCATCATTATTGAAGCGAAACAAGTAACTTTTGTGATAGTTTATCCAGAGCCCAGATAAAAGTTCAAAGCATTGTAAGACTCTTTTAACCCCTTTTATAAATTCCAGATCATTTTCTAGAAACACAATAACGTTATCAGCATATTGCAGGTGTGTTATTTCTCCAATGCCAGCTGACCAATATATCCCTTTGAAAATACCCTTATTATTAGCAGCTTCCAGCATCCTTGAAAGAACTTCACCCACCAAATTAAAGAGCAGAGGTGAAAATGGATCACCTTGTCTGAGATCACGGCCCGACACAAACTCATCTGCTGGACAACCATTCATAAGCACTGATATTGATACAGTAGACAATATTATTTTGATCCATTTAATCCAGTTTATATCAATATTAATAGCCCTAGAATGCTAATTAGAAAATCCCAGTTTACATTATCAAATGCCTTCTCAAAATCCACTTTAAACACTACTCATTTACGCCTCTTAAATTTGAGCAAAGCAACAACTTCATTTGCCATTAGGATGCCACCTGAAATCTGTCTACCCTGAATAAAGGGTGATTGTTTATCCAACACCAACTTTCGAATGCAAGGTTTTAATCTATTCACAAAGACTTTAGTTAATAACTTCATAGATGTATTCATTAAACTAATGAGCCAAAAATCCGAAGGCTTAATAGCACCAACCATTATTGGAATGAGTGCGATGAATGAAGCATTCAACCCTTTAGGGATATAACCATCTGGATAGAACTGCTCAAAGAATACCATAACATCTTGTTTGATCGTGGGCCACATTTTTTTCAATACCCCCGCATTAATGCCATTTGGGCTAGGAGCTTTGGTTGATTCCGTATTCTGTAGAGCAAATTCTACTTCCTCAACATAAAATTCCTTAACCATCAGTTGTTTCTCATAGCCAGATAACCTACTCAACTCCAAGTTTCCTAGTATAAACACATGCTTCTCATTATCAAACCCTAACCTATTTTTGAAATGCTCGTATAGATTCTTCTTTATGTCTCTCGGGTTGACAACCTTCCCACCATCTAATTTCAAACATAGAATTTGATTAACACACTTTCTCTTCTGGATTACATTATGAAAGAATCTCGTGTTCCTCTCATCTCTCAGTTTCCAATTCAGTCTTGCTTTCTAACACATCATCGTATATCTAACATTGTAGAGCCTATCCAATTTCTCCCTTATTTGCATCTTGTATGCATAATCCAACCCCTTATGTCCGCCTCTTCTTGTTCCTTTTCTGCATTTTCAATCCTGATATTGATGTTTCCAAACTCCTGATTATTCCATCCCTTTGCACATCTCCGGATACCTTTAAGTTTGCCTTTTAAATTAGAGGTTGATGAACACACCCAAGTATCTTTTAACCTTGTAACCAAATCGTCAAACTCCAACCAACCATTAAAAAACATGAAAGGCCTAGGGCCCCAATCTTTCGTGTAACTACTAAGTACAATAGGTTTATTATCTGAATTTCTTCACCTTAAAGCCTATAGAATCCAGCTAGACAGATTCGAACAAAGATGATTCATGAAGTCCCAATCCAGTCTACTCTTCTTGTTATTAGGCCCAAACTATGTGAAGCTTAAATTAACGAGGGGAATATCCACCAAACCACTAGAATCCATAAATTGGAAAAATAATCTGAAATCCAATTCCTTATACATGCAATTTTCTCTTTCCGTTATATTGAGAACAAAGTTGAAATCACCAATGAGAATAAAAAGATGATGCTTTAACTTGCTAACAAAATGGCAAAGAACAGACCACAAGACCGCTTTTTAAGTGAAACTTTGAGGAGCATATATATTAAGAAATGCAAAAGAAGAATTTGATTTCTTATATGTCCCCCTAACAAGGATCCAATTCTCTGAAGGATAGAACTCAACGATGTCAAAAGAATCACATTTCTATATAGTGAGAATACCACATGTTCTACCCTCAGGTTCCAATTTCACCCATTCAACATCATAGCCTAAACCTAGCTTTGAAACTAAACTATGATTCCAAGAAGAGCGCTTTGTTTCTTGAACACAGAGAAAAGTAACTTTGGATTCTTTGACCACTGAAAAGATTTTCATTCTATTAGAATCCGTATAGGCCCCCTGACATTCCAGCTAACCAAGACTTGATTAAACATCAGAAAATAACAATGATGAGACTAAATATCAAAACAAAGACTGACAATCAGCTTCTAAGCCTAATATTATCCCTAATAAGATCCAGAGACCTTTGTTGATCATTGACTTGAATAAGCCCCATTTAAAACCCTGTATTTAGTATAGCTTGTGCTTCATCCATGTCTCCTTGTACCATTACTAACTTCTCTTCATTATTCCCCAATGGACGCCTCATTCCCTTCCTACTTGGAACCTTGAAATATTTATTCTCTTTGTTACATTGCTTCGTTCTTGGTCAGCCTTTATAACTCCTAAATCTTAATCTTACCATATCCCCAAGAACTGATTAATCCTCAGCAAGAACCTCCCCATCAGAATCATTGCCTTTATTCCTATCTAAAGGGACAAGCACTTCTCTGTTGCCCAACGAAAATGAATCTACCTCTTTAGACGAGTCCTTATTTACTACATAATCATCCACAGTCGATCTCAATTCACTAGACGCCTCCCTGACTGTCCATCTACAATTCTTATCATCGATCTGCTCCAATTCATGTTCTCCTGGTGGAGCCAGAGTAGCTCTAGAGTTTACTGGATTAATTAATATTATCACAACCATTAACATCATCACCTGCATCCAAAACTTCATTAGACCCATTCCTTGAATCGCTTTCCTTCGATGTTTGAACTTGCACCTCACTTATATGCTCTTCCATATTACTATTTTTATCTAATTAACCCTCTATTCCTTGCTCAAGAAGCCCATTAAAGTCTTCAAACCCACCTTCTTGCCCATTAAATTCTTCAAACCCACCTTTTTGAATATGCAGTTTATTATTGTTGTGCAAGACATGCCTGTATAATAACAAGACTAAGTCAAATTGACAACCCTAAGATTCGGTTGTATGATAATCAATATTTGTATTCTGTAATTGTATTCCTTGAGTCTTTAAAGGTGTGTAGTATATTAGACTGGAGGATTTTTCTGTGAACAGTTTTAAGCTAAGGAATAAACTCTGGAAGAAGATCAAGTCATGATCATGCCTCAGAGAAAAGATGTAGAAGCTTGGAGTTGAATAATGTTGTTCTAGGAAAAATGTTCTAATTCAAGATATCGACAAGTCACTGATCAAGGTATATCGAGAATTCCAAAATGACTTGTAGAGAAGTCCAAAATGGCTTATAGGGAAATCTCAGAGATATCGACAAGTCAAATGAAGATGTAGAGAATTGGAGATATCGACAAGTCATTTCTGCCTATAGAAGTCTCAGAGATATCGACAAGTCAAATGAAGATGTAGACAATTGCAGATATTGACAAGTCAATTTCTCATATAGAGATCTCAATCACAGAGATATCGACAAGTTATTTCTACAAGAGATCTCAGACATATCGATAAGTCATTTCACATGTAAAGAAACGGAGACCTTGACAAGTCAAATATACCTATAGAGATCTCATAGATATCGATAAGTCATTATACTTATCAATATGTTACTTCTCTATAAAAAAATTGGAGATCTCGACATACTTCTCAAATTCAGAATACAGACAAGTTCAAGATTCAAGATTATCAGTCAACAAACAATTCATTCACTGAATTAGAAAGTCTACAAAAGCAGCTTGAAGAATACAAGACAAAGGGCCAATATTAACCTGACAAAGGGTGGTCACAAACCTGCAAGATTCTTCACAGATTTGCTAACACCAGAAAAGAAAAATAGACAAGGTTGCTTTAGAAATTGGTTTAGTACATTTTAGTGTAAGTTTTGTGAACCCGTGTTGCTAGTCTACAAAGCATGCACAGGTCCTTGGTTTACAAGTAACAAACAAACATATCTAGATTTTCTTGTATTCTCTCAAGATAGAAGTTGAGTTCTTATTTTCTTAAGAACATAAATGTATAGCAAGACAAACTTGATTAGAACAATTAAGTGAGTTTTTGATATATTGTGTTTATGTGAATTCTGTTAAACATAATATCATGTCTTAACTGTTTTGTTCAAACCATAGTCTATAAAGCTTAAAACCAAGAAAAATCCAAGAAACACATTCACTCTCCTCTGTGTTACATATCATAACATTCAATATCTAACAACTATCAATGGACTGATTATCACTCTTTACTAAGGATCTACTGACACACTACAAGTTGAGGTCATCTACTACATCCCTTTTGTCTTCCATACTGCACAACCCATTTGGTGAGATACTTTCCACCATCAACTAGAAACTCCTTACCATTTGATGAGCGAACACAAATTTGTTGGGTTGTCCACCTGTCATTCACAGTTTCAATAAGAATTTTCAGATTTTTGTAGAAGCCTGAAAGGAATTCAAAGTTGCTACATCCTGAAAGGAAGAATATCTGATTATCCCCCCCCCCAACTCGAGATAATTCTCTCAAAGTTCTCTCCTGACCAAGCAACTAAAGGTAATCCTACACATTTCACCCAAATTCTCATGTTTAAACACAATCCTCCCACTTGAGTTTCTCCATACTAATAAATGCAATACTTAAGTAATCAATATCAATTTCCTCTAAGTTAGAGATGTCCGGGAAATGTGCAATAAAAACTTGATCAACCAATCCTATAATTAAGGCATCCTTAAAACCCATACCCTCTGACTAACAGGATACAGTCTCAACCGATTCTTTCTTGATAATTTTTAAAAGAAGACTAAATTCCAACTCCTCCATGATTTCTTGATTTAAGGTAAGATCAATGAGCATGGGAGGGCTAACCACTTTCTTATCCACCTTTATTGTCTCACTCATCTCTACTAGGGACTGAGTTGTTCTTCATATTCATTATGTCAACACGCCCTTTTGAAGAGCTCTTCCTATCCAATATATCCCCACCCTCCTTCGCCGTTGATCAACTACTAAAGAAACTCTGGTCTTCGAACTTGGTGATAAAGGCCTAATAGTTTTACCACGAGCCATAGAAAGAAATAGTCTATTACCCATGAAAAATTTCCCATTAAGCCTTTTGATAAGATCATGCGCCTTTTCGTGATCCTGAGTGACAAAGAATCCATATCTCCTGTTATTTTTATCCCTTATAGCTGGTAGGATTATGTCCCTAATGACTCCTTCTTTTTCGAAAAAAGACCATACATCTATGGCCAATGCCTTCTCATGGAACCTAGCACAAAAGATTATATTAGAGACTTCAAACTCCTTGACCCCTTTTCTAACACTATCAACCCTTGCCAATGAGTCTTTGAGGGAACCAATAGAAAATGCCACTTTAGACTTAAGACCCTCTTTATAACTCTTGCCTCGTTCAGTCCCATAATGAGCGGTTTTCCGAGGCAGTGACAAAAGATGAATTTTCCTCAAGGCCTCCCAAATGGCTTTATCATCCAGGTTTAAAGCTAATTCTAAAAAAACTAGGATCTACCAGATCGCTATAAGCTCGGACAAATTTCAAAGCTACATCCACTAATTTCTCTGATTGCAATTTACATCCTTTCTCTTGGTCAGGTATTACTTGGTTAAGAACCCCTTTCTTCTCTTGGACAGTTCTTGAAGTCTTTAAGAAACCACAGTGTATTTGATTGAGAGCCATATTGATGTCCTCATTATCTCTCACATTAAGATCTCTCAAGATATTCGGGTGGACCCACGACTTGTAATTTTCAAAAAACTCTATGACCTTGTCTCCTTGATCTCATAATTGAGATCCATTCATTGGTAGCTTAATAACGCATTCTTTTAAATTAAGCTTATTCGCTTTGCTCCACCACCCGTTATTCATTAGGAAGGAATGTATCTTACAAAGGCCTTCCTCCTCCCCCTTGAGACCCTCCAAAAAGAGATCCAGTTCTATAACTCCTTTAAAAAAAGTTATCCCTTGCTTCTGCCACTTCCACCAAACTTCTATTACCTTTTATTAGTGTCGGTAGCATCTCTTTTTCCAATAAGAACCAATATGCCCTGAATACAGAATCATACTTATTCTCTTCCTTCTTAATCTCTATCATAATCTTATTCCTTGGGAGGTTAAGATCGGATCCTCTTATATACTTATTACCCACCCTAGTAAACCAAACCCTTTCATGACTGCTAGATCCTCCCACTACTTCCTTCAACCTGCCCTTAGAGTCTTGATGTGATGATTGACGAAAACCAATGTTATGTTTCTGATAACTACCATATTTTGATGCTCCAAAACCCATAGAACCATGAAACCTAGATCCCCTTACTTGAGATGTCATGAAGTTAAAGTCAAAAATATAGTGTGTTATTTTCCCTTGACCCCGTCATATATGATATATATATACGTAATTGCTTTTTTTAATTAAGTTTTTCATGGCACATGATAATTGCGAAAATTTAAAAATTAAACTCATTTTGATTAGCTATAATTTTTCAACAATAATGAACATCATGCATGCACAAAAACCATATTAATTGAAATGAGCAAAATTAATAAAATTTTCGCTCTTAAAATGTGCCCGTTGACACACACTAGACAAAATCTTTATATATATATAATTGTATTTTTATATTTGACCTTGATAATTATCACATTTGTGTTATAATTTATTTTATTTCTTCGTTGTCAGATTTTTTCACATTATAAAGTTTTGAAGAGAATATTTTAATTATACCATATAATATTTTTACGTAATTATATTTCTTTTATTTTTATATTTTCTTTTCTATAGTTTAATCAAAGATTGAAAAGTTATTTGAGATTTGCATCTTGCCGTATTTGTAATAATATTTTATAATTTTTTCTATTCAAGTAATGATTTTGAAAAAAATACTTTACATTTAATTATCATAGTACTATTAAATTTATTTTATTAGATTTGTATTTCAATTTTGAATTGCAATATTATATAATTATTATTATTTTTCTTCCTAGTTTTTGTATTTTATAGGATTCATGTACTCTATAAACCAAACTAAACGTACCCAGTATATCCCGCATAACGCAGGGTCTGGGGAGGGTAAGATGTACGCAACATTCCCCTCATTCAGAAGAATGAAAAGGTTGTTTACCGAAAGACCCCCGGCTTGTGTATGTGAATATGTGCATAATGCGTTAAAAGTGAAAAAAACACAAAAATCATATTTGAAATATTAAACAAGAACAAAGTGGCAATTTCGATCCAATGGAAAATTACTCACATAATTTATAAAATGATATAGGTAATACCTGAGCCCGTGAATTGTACTTACACGGGACTTACCTATGATCGAATACATTTTCTTATTAACAAGCAAAAAATGTCATAGTAATGGCGGTGGTTACAAACCGGCTATTGTCCCCACTTGTAATTTCCATGAATAATTTACACCATGCACATGGATTTTATGTTTTTGATTCTAGAGATTAACTCCCAAATAGTGTTTTGTGTGCGGAAGATTTGTAGATGTCCGTAACAAAGCGCAGAATCCCAGGAGGATTAATAATAACCCAAGAAATAGACTATCATCCATCAAAAATTGAATAAATATGGTGGAATTAAGTGATTGCGCGTTATGATTTTTCTCAACCACAAGTAACCGCTACTGAGGAAAAGAGATCTCCACAAACTCTCAACACCAATTCCGTTATTCTTATCAACCAAGGAAGACTCTGGATTGCTGTTGTGGATATGTTGTGAACTTGATGATTTCATTAACAAAACACCTTAGTAGATTTTACTTAGTGAAAAATGTAGCACTCGACGGATAAGGAATATAGTCCCGACGGATGACTCAATATAGTCCCGACGGATGATGATCAATTATCCATCGAGTAAGCAGCTTATGTAATAATGAGTCTGTAACACATTTCTGTATACACCTTGTTTAGATTCTGTAGTAGAACTCAAGTCATGTTGACTTTAATTAGATATGCAGAATAGGCTGATTAATTGTACATAGATGATGTCTTGTAATTCTGCATAAATGAAATGAAGTCAAAAGCCAGATTGCTACCCGACGGATAAACAACATTGCCACTCAACGGATGATCAACAAGGCAACCCGACGGATGATCATGTACCCGATGGATAATCAATTCAAACATCAGTTGACAGTGACAACACAGTCACATGCGTCGAGTGTATGCAAAAGGAATGTGGAAGCCCATTTAACTAGGTTTTAGAGAACAAAGAAGCATTGCCATTTCCATGCTATTACGAAGATATTCAAAGATGCTGGAATAGAGTAATGAAGTAGCATAGTATTAGACTTGATGGTTTTTTTTATTATCTTGTCTTATTACTTTGTAATCTTGGTGATATAAATACCAAGAAGTAGCAAATAGAATAACAAGAACACTAAGCAAGAAATTCTCAGAGAAACATTTGTAAGCTGTATTTTTAGCATTTCTCTGAAAACTTAGTTGTTCATATTTGTAAGCAGTTGTGAGCAAATCTTGCTACACAGAGTTCTCTTGATATAATATATATCTCTGGTGGATACAAGAAAGTTTTTAAAGACTTGTATTTTTAATTACTTGTATTTTGATTCATTCCAAGTTATTATTCCGCACTTTGTAAATCAATTCACACAGATATATATTTTAAGTTCGAACACTTTTAAACCAAGAAAAAGTTTCAAGAATTCCATTCAACCCCCCTTCTGTAATTTTTGTTGCATTGTTAGGGACTAACAATTGGCATCAGAGCAAGCTCTTGATAAACAAAGAGTTTAAAGATCACAACAAAATTGCAAGATGAACAAGAATGATGTTGGAGTCAAGATTCCTTTTCTGGATAAAGATAATTACCATCACTGGAAGGTAAAAATGCATCTTCATTTACTTTCTCAAGATGAGGCCTATGTAGATTGCATAGAAAGAGGCCCTCATGTACCAATGAGAGCTGCAACTGGAAATGAGCCTTCTGTCCCCAAGCCAAGACATGAATGGTCTGATCCTGATATTGAACAAGTCGAGAAGGATAAGAAGGCCATGAATATTCTGTTCAATGGAGTTGATGGTGACATGTTTGACAACATCATCAATTACAAAACTGCCAAGAAAGTTTGGGATACTATATAGATTATATGTGATGGCACTGAACAAAATAGAGAAAACAAGATGCAGCTGCTAATTCAGCAATATGAGCACTTTCATAGTGAAGATAGTGAGTCTCTCACTGACATTTTTAGTAGATTTCAAAAACTACTAAATGCTTTGAAGTTGCATGGAAGGATCTATCAGACAAAAGACTCCAATCTTAAGTTCCTTAGATCTCTTCCAAAGGAATGGAAACCTATGACAGTCTCATTGAGAAACTCTCAAGATTACAAGGAGTTTACTTTGGAGAGACTGTATAGCATCCTGAAAACTTATGAGCTTGAAATAGAGCAAGATGAGAGGATGGAGAGAGGAAAGAAGAAAGGAGGATCCATTGCACTAGTTGCTGAGTTAGAGAAAGAGAAGGAGATGAAGATGGAAGCTGTTGAATCAACTTCAAAGGTCTGTGAAAACAAGGGCAAGGGGCTGGTAGCATAAAATGAAGATTCATTGAGCCAAGATGACATGGAAGAGATTGATAAACATCTAGCATTTCTTTCCAGAAGATTTACCAAGCTCAAGTTCAAGAAGAACTTTGGAGCAGCCAAGCCAAATAGAAACATGGTGGATAAATCAAAATTCAAATGTTTCAAATGTGGCTTAGCAGGGCACTTTTCCAGTGAGTGTAGAAAGTCAGATTCCAGCAAAAAGAAGTTTGAGCCTGTGGATTATAAACAGAAATACTTTGAGTTGCTCAAACAAAATGAAAGGACTTTCATTATACAAGAAAATGACTGGGCATCAGATGGTCTGGATGAAGATGAGGATGTCAGCTATGTCAATCTAGCCCTAATGGCCAAGTCTGATGAAACAGAGACAAGTTCTTCAAGTAATCAGGTAATCACCACTAACCTTGCACATTTATCTAAAGCTGAATGTAATGATACAATAAATGACATGTCTACAGAATTATATCATTTGCGTGTTACACTTAAGTCTCTTACTAAGGAAAATGCTAAAATTAAAGAAAACAATTTGTTTTTAAGTGAGAGGAATAATGTGCTAGAGTCTCAGTTAATTGAATTTGAAAAATTGAGAATTGAGTGTAAAATTGCTAAGGATGAATTAACTGAGTCCTTGAAGAAATAAGAGATCTTGAAGAAGTAGCTTGAACGAGAACAGGAGGTGATTAAGGCATGGAAAACATCTAGAGATGTTCACGCTCAAATCACCAAAGTTCAAGGTATTGAGTCCTTTGGTGATGCAGCGTGGAAGAAGAATAAGGAGAAGCTGGAATCCAATTTGGTTGAAGGATTGCTAACAGATGTAGACTCGACGGATGATGAGGGTCATTCGTCGGATAACAAAAAGAGTTATCCGTCGAGTGATATAAATCCTCATCCGTCGACTGTGAGCAAGCCTGTGAGTAAAGCCAAAACTTGTCAAGTTAAATGAGAAATATGGATCAGTTTCCAAGAATTTTGTTCCAGGAGAATCTAGTCAAGAGAAGAAGGAGAAAAAGGCTAATGTTGGTCATATGACTGTCAATCAATTGAGTGACAGACTGGAAAAGATTGAGATTAAAATAGAGGCTAAAAGGAAAAATAATAGAAATGGTAAAGTAGGAATTAACAAGCATAACAACTACAAACCTGATTAATACGCTCCTAGAAAAATCTGTGTCAAGTGTGGCAGTGTAAATCATTTGTTTGTTAATTGCAAAACTTCCATGCCTACTTCCATATCTGTGCCACCTCATTTTCCCAACATGAATGTTATGCCTTCTATGCTATGAATGTTATGTCTGCACAGAATATGAATGCACAATTTGCTAATATGCCATTTGCACCTAATCCTTATTATACTGCATTTAGTATGCCGCAAATGCCATTTAGCATGCCTTACTGGAATAACATGTTTACTAATAGCATGTCATTTCCTGTTAATCAAAATATGCATGATAATTCTGTTATAATGAATGGTTTCAAAGGTTCAACTCAAATGATTAAGGATGAATCTGATATTCCCAAGTCAAATGAGATAAAGCCTAAGAAACAGAAAAAGAAAGCTAACAAGGCAGGACCCAAGGAAACTTGGGTACCAAAATCAACTTGATTTGATTTCGATGTGTGCAGGGAAACTGAAAGAATCTATGGTACTTGGATAGTGGCTGTTCAAGACACATGACTGGTGATTCTACCCTGCTCACAGAGTTCAAGGAGAGAGCTGGCCCAAGTATTACTTTTGGAGATGATAGCAAGGGTTATATTGTGGGATATGGCTTGATTTCAAAAGACAATGCCATCATTAAAGAGGTTCCCTTAGTGGATGGTCTCAAGCACAATTTGTTGAGTATCAGCCAGCTTTGTGATAAAGGTAATTCAGTAACCTTCAACTCAGAAGCCTGTGTTGTGATAAACAAAAGAAGAAACAAAGTGGTTCTCACTGGTGTGAGAAAAGGAAATGTGTACCTAGCTGACTTCAACTCATCAAATACAGAATCTGTTACTTGTCTTCTCAGCAAAGCAAGTCAGGTGAAAGTTGGTTATGGCACAAGAAGCTATCACATCTAAACTTCAAGACCATGAATGAACTTGTAAAGAAAGAACTGGTAAGAGGCATTCCTCAAGTGGAGTTTTCTAAGGATGGACTATGTGATGCTTGCCAGAAGGGAAAGCAAATTAAAAGCATCATTCAGAAAGAAGCTTGATTCTACAATTGACGAACCTTTGCATCTGCTACACATGGACTTGTTTGGACCAGTCAATGTGTTGTCCATTTCAAGGAAAAGATTTTGCCTAGTAATTGTAGATGATTTCTCAAAGTTCACTTGGACATATTTTCTAAAGTCTAAAGATGAGGCTAGTGAAATCATCATCAATCGCATAAGGCAAGTCAATAATCATCCTGATTTCAAAGTTAGAAGAATCAGGAGTGACAATGGAACTGAGTTCAAGAATTCTGTCATGAGAGCATTTTGTGAAGAAAATGGGATTTTGCATGAGTTTTCAACAGCAAGAACTCCACAACAAAATGGAGTAGTAGAAAGGAAGAACAAATCACTTATTGAAGCTGCAAGGACAATGCTTGAAGAATATAAATTACCAACATATTTCTGGGCTGAAGCTGTAAATACTGCATGCTACACTCAAAATATTTCTCTGATTAATCAAGCAAAATGCATGACTCACTATCAATTATTCAAGAACAAGAAGCCAACTCTAAATTTTCTTCATGTCTTTGGCTGCAAATGTTATATCTTGAGAAATCAAACTGATCAGAATGGGAAGTTTGATGCTAAAGCAGATGAAGGAATTTTTGTTGGATATGCTATTGGTAAAGCATATAGAGTCTACAATCTAAGAACCAACATTGTTGTGGAATCAATACATGTTATGTTTGATGATAAAAAGATTGAAGGACTGCAAGATGGATATTACCATGAGAGCCTCAAATTTGACAATGTGGAGATGGTTAGTGATGACAGTGATGATAAAAGTGATCAAGAAACAGTATCAAAGGATAATGCAGAAAAATATACTACCAATGAAGCACAAAATTCAACATCTGTCGAGTTGCATAATGCTTCATCCGTCGGGAGACAATCTGCCTTATCCGTCGGGAGACAACCAGCCTCATCTGTCGGTACTCAAAATTCACCATCCGTCGGGTCATCAAAAGAAGCTGGGAGTCAGAATAAATCACTTACAGAAAGCTCCCCTCTCTCAAATCAAAGATCCATTAACTCAGGGGGAGTTTCTAACAATTAAAACTCAATCACACATCAAGACAACAATGAGGCCTCTTCATCTAGAGCTAATCTACCACAATAAAGGAAATGGACAAAGGATCACCCGTTTGAGCTCATCATTGGTGATGTATCTTCTAGAGTTCAAACAAGGAGAGCAACTCAAGAAAAATATCTATACAGGAGCTTTCTTTCTAAGGAAGAACCAAAGAAGGTAGAAGAAGATTTGTTGGATCCTGATTGGATTTTAGCTATGCGGGAGGAGCTAAACTAATTTGAGAGGAATAAGGTATGGAAGCTGGTACCCAAGCCTAAAGGAAAGAATCCAATAGACATCAAATGGGTATTCAGAAACAAGATGGATGAAAATGGCATAGTAGTCAGGAACAAAGCTAGATTGGTTGCTAAGGGCTATTGTCAACAAGAAGGAATAGATTTTGATGAAACCTTTGCTCCTGTTGCAAGACTTGAAGCCATCAGAATCTTCTTAGCCTATGCAGCCCATGCCAATTTCAAAGTCTATCAAATGGATGTCAAAAGTGCCTTTCTGAATGGAGATTTGGAGGAGGAAGTCTATAATAGTCAGCCTCCTGGTTTTGAAGATCCAAATTTGCCAGAATATATTTACTATCTTTTGAAAGCACTTTATGGACTGAAGCAAGCACCTAGAGCCTGGTATGACACTTTGTCAAAGTTTCTTTTAGAGAATCACTTCACTAGAGGTACTGTAGACAAAACTCTTTTCTTTAGAAATGTTAATGGCTCTAGTATACTTGTTCAAATTTATGTAGATGACATTATTTTCGGCTCTACAGATGAAAAACTTTGCAAAAAGTTTGTCAAATTGATGCAAAGTAAGTATAAAATGAGTATGATGGGAGAACTAACTTACTTTCTTGGTTTGCAAGTTAAGCAAGTTAGTGATGGAATATTCATTAGTCAAACTAAATATATTTATGATCTTTTAAAGAAGTTTGATCTGATGGATTGCACATCTGCAAAAACTCCCATGGCCAGTGCAACTAAGCTTGAATTAAACACTACTGAAAAGTCTGTGGATATTTCAAGTTATAGGGGCATGGTTGGCTCACTTCTATACTTAACAACTAGTATGCCAGATATAATGTTTGCTACATGTCTGTGTGCTAGATTTCAGGCTGATCCTAGAGAATCTCACTTAGTAGCTATTAAGATAATTTTCAGATATCTCAAGGGAACACCAAAACTTGGCATTTGGTACCCTAGAGATTCTGGTTTTGATCTATCTGGTTATTCAGATGCAGATTATGCAGGTTGTAGAATTGATAGAAAAAGTACAACAGGAACCTGTCAATTTTTAGGAAACAAGCTTGTATCCTGGTTCAGTAAAAAGCAAAATTTAGTTTCTAATTCTACAGCTGAAGCTGAATATATTGCTGCTACCAGTTGCTGTGCACAGATTTTGTGGATGAAAAACTAATTGCTTGACAATGGTCTGCAAGTGGAAATAATTCCCATTCTCTGTGTTAACACAAGTGCAATTGCCATCACTGAAAATCCAGTACAACATTCAAGGACAAAACACATAGACATTAAGTACCACTTCATAAGGGAACATGTAATGAATGGTACTGTGGAACTACATTTTGTTCCAAGTGAAAAGCAGCTTGCAGATATATTTACCAAGCCACTGGATGAATCCACCTTTTCAAGGTTGGTAAGTGAGTTAGGTATGCTAAATTATTCTTAAAATCTTTTCAGATAATTTGCAAGTTGAAATGCAGCCAGAAACTTAATTAATTTTTCAGTCTTAGATGAAATTTTGGCTAAGTCAAAATTTACATCTCGACGGATGATCACTATCCATCGAGTTTGATCATCCTTCGGTAAACATTTTATTAATAAAATCAATTATTTTTCTGGAATATTTTATGACTCGACGGATAACTAATTTATTCTCATCCGTCGAATTGTCAGAATCTTAGCCGTTAATTCCCTGAACATTATCCATCGAGTATACTTACAGTTTATAAGTATAACACGACGGATAATTGAAGGAATTTTTACAGTTTATTTTTAAACGGCTATATTGAGCAATTCTTATTGGTTACTTTATTTTACTTTATTATTTTTGACAGTTATTTTTGAGATAGTATAAAAGCTTAATTCATTTCCATTACTTTTCTTTTATCATTCTCAAATCATCTGCTCTAAATTCTCTCTTTCTCAAAAGCAATTATCATCTCTATCTCTGCAATTTCCACTCTCTAACAATGGCACCAGTCGTCAAGATCATGTCACAAAATGGATTTATCTATGAGAAGAACAACTTCACGGCTCTAGTAAACAAGGGGATTCAACAGTCTGCTGACTACCACAAAATGATGGATTTTGTGAAGAACTGCAAACTCAACTATGCCATGCTAGAATCACCCACCATCTTCTGTGAGGTTGTTGAGGAAATGTGGTCAACTGATGTGTACAACTCAACTGATAAGACCATCACACTAACTATTAAAGGTAAATAATTATTTATTAACAGTGATGTTGTTAAAGCATGTTTCAAAATTCCTGATAATACTGTAACTTCACCACACACGGACACTGACATTGTTAATATGCTTAACTTCATGAACTATGCACTCTCTACTTCTAAGTTAAGTGAATTTAGGAGGTTGGGTCTTAGGAAAGAATGGAGTTATCTATGTGATGTAGTTACTAAGGTATTCTCTGGTAAAATCAGTAATTTTGATTCTGTCAATATCTCTATGCTTAACATGCTTTACATGCTAGTTACTGATAAGTACTTTAACTTTAGTGATCTTGTTCTATTTGAGTTGGGATTTAAGTTAGGAGAGTTAAATAAGAGGGGTAAAAATGTTTACTATGCTAGATTTTTCATGATATTAGCTAACCACCTCTCTGAGGGAATTGTGCTTGAGAACCCAACCAACAAACTAGATTGTTGGGTTCAAGAGAGAAGAATTATTGCAGATTTGAACAGGGCAAACCATCACAAAGAGGTGCTACTCTTCTATTTCCCTGTAATGGAAGCACCTCAGGTAAGTGAGGTAAGTTCATCTGTCTCTACTATTCCAACCTCACAAATTTCTTTGCAATCTAGTGTAGCTATGGCAACTGTGTCAATGACCCAATAGTTGCCTACCCAAGCTACCAAATCCAAAATTTCTAAATCCAAGTCAAAGAAAACCCCCTCTGGTATCTCTCAAAATATGCCAGTTGCAAAATCCACCAAATCTAAATAGGGGAGTGTGAAGGTGGATAAGGTAGGTGAGGGACAGGGTGAACATCAAAGAAACCCTAAGGATAAGGTTGGAGAGGTGAGTGTTTCCAAGCCTAGCCACACTGCAGTTTCCCAACAGACTGCAGTGCTTAATAAGGAAATTAGCTCATTGCTAGTTGCATCCTCCCAAAAGGATGCGACTATTGAATAAAGCTCTCAGCCAAGAGCACAGGCCAAAAGGGTAAGGGACACAAGCTAACCCTAAACCTATACAAGAAAGAAGAAACCAAAAACCCTTGGGGATGTATAGGGTTCACACACTATGCAAACTGGTGCTAAAGACACAATCACTGCACCTTCTCAAAGTCAATTTGATGTGGCTCCAATAAATGTAGAGTTACAGCCAAAATCTTTAGTTATAGAAGCACCCCAAACACCAAATTCTCCCACAAACTCTTTGGATGTGGATATGATCAACACATCAATTCTTGATTCCCCTTCTTTAACTCTGTTGGGGAAGCCAAAATCTAGTGCAAGTGAGCATCATCTTTTGGATGATTTGTTGGCTCACTTGCCAATTCTTTCAGGAACTGTTGAGACATCTGTGCCAAAATTTTCATCAATCTGCACAGAGTCCACATTAGTTTCCACTCCTAACTCATTTATTCCTACTCTCTCGATGGATATTGTTCATCCGTCGAGTAGTGATTGTATCCCGACGGATAAGCTTAACAGCAGTTATCCGTTGGATAGTCAAACTGCTAACCCGACGGATGTCCCTTATCCGTCGAGTGTCTCTGCACAGCTTCAAATTTCATCAATTATTTTAAGTGCAGATGACTTAGTGGTAGTACAATCACTCCTAGGATTGAGGGAAGAGAGTGTTATGAGTGAGAGTCTGGGTTGCTCCCAGGAAAAAGGAGAGGAAAAAAGTAAAAATATGCAATCCAGTTCTTCAGGATTGGCAAAAGAGAGTGTGTGGAGTCCCACCATAGATGCTGAAGGTGAGGGTGTGAGGGTGGGGAGCCAAGGTGAGACCTTGATGCAACAAAAGAGAGATTATGAGAGAAATGCTGGTACAGGAGCTATAAGGGTGGATGTCATTGCAAGTGAGTTAATGAATGTCCAGGATGCAGACAGGGAGGGACTATCTCAGCAACCTCAAGCTGTTATAGATTCTACCTCCCTTGATGCTGAGACATTTACTCACCCTGTTCCAGCATATCAACTTCTAGCTGAACAGGGCAATGACAATGCAGAAAGGATACTCAACTTGGCGCACACCACACAGTCAATGCTAAGAGCTAAGGATGTCATCACAGCTTTGCCCTCTACAGCTGGTGATGTTGATTATGAGACTGGTGGTTCAGAAGAATTCTTTGGAGGTGAAGGTGGAGATAGTGAAGAAGAGCCATTAGACATAGGGGGAGAAGTAGGCTCCAGTTCAAGATCAGGCATGCCATCTTGGGCATTTTCAAAGCACTGTGATGAACACTACTTCAAGACAACCCTGATTCAACTAATAAATCAGACAAATTCTGCTCTTCAAACCACCACAAATGCCAACACCAAAAAGCTCCTTCAAGCACATCTTGCTTCTCTGCAACTACAATAAATTCAAGGTTTTCAACATGCTCGAGATGTCAACACTATCAAAGGTGATATTGATGAGATGAAAAAGGCCATTTCTGACAAGATGGACTTTAAACTTCCTGAAGCTACAATGCTTGGCATCAAGAGACAACTCAGGAAAAATTATGATCTTTCCAAAAAGATAGATGCCTTAGATACAAGAATGTCAGCAATGAAAGCATCTCTTACAGCAATTCATCTATACCAAGCTCAACAGACATACTTGCTTCAGAAACTGGTGGCTGCACGTACCTCCTCTACTCAACTTGCTGATAACAAAAAGGGGGAGAAAGAGAATTCTAGGAGTGAGGGGGAGCAAAAAGTGCTCAATATTGAAGTTAGCAAAGTAATTGTGCCTTCAATTACTTTCACCAAGCCACCAGCCAAAGATAGCATTGATCTGATAAATGAAACAACAGCCAATATAAGAGCAGCTGAAAAGGAGTAGTTGATTCCAATCAACTGGGAAAAAATTGATGAGGACATTCAAAAGAAGTTTGGGCTAGCAAAGAAACCAGAAAAGTCAGCCATTCATCACTCTCAAGTCAGGCAAATCTCTGTGAATGAAATGAGCATGAACTATCTGGAAAGAGGACAGCCATCCTGCATCAAATCTCCAAAGGCTGAAGTAATTTTGAAGCCAAGGGTGAATTATCCAAAAACCTCATTAAAGAACCCTTTGGACACAGTGTATGAGACGCCTAAGCCTGATGAGAAGAAACTGTTATGAAGGTCCATTGCCTTCTACAAGGATCCAGCTAATTCAGCTTTAAAAAAGAGAATTGCTAAAGTTTATAGGAATGGTAAAGAAATTTGTGTGGTGGCTGGACATCCTCAATTTGCTGAAGCAAAGAGAGAAGAAAAGGCAAGATTGAAGCAAGAAAAGAAGCAAGCTGCTCTAGATGCTAAAAAGGTTAAATAAAAGAAAGAACAGGCTGCTATCTTGGCCAAGCTACAAGCTGTGAAACCAACACAACAAATTCCTGCTCAGCCATCTGAAATCACTGAATCTCAAGATCCAAATAAGCAAGTTGAACCACAATAGAAGAAATCTCAAAGATAAAAGGAATTGGCCAAAAGAACCAAAAGGAAATTGAACTGTGCTGGTAAGGAATTGTAGGATCAGTTTCCCAAAGAATCCACTCCAATTACAACTCAAGCATCAAAACCCTCAGTGGTATTTGAAGACATTAAGGTGGTGGATCCTTACAGGAACATTCATGGTGAACCTATTGTGCCTAAGGATGAACCAATAGACTGGGAAAGTCTACCAATTCCTGACTTCAATTTGCCAATCATTAACAAGCCAAAGAGAACAAAGTCAAGAGCAGTCAAGAAAGTAAAGTTGTCACCTCTCAAATCCAAATCTCTAATCAAAACTCAATCCAAAGTCAACAAGGGAGATTACATGTACTTATGTGACATCAAGAAATTCTCTGATCTAAACCTCTATCTAGATGAACTGGAAGAAGTTAGAGGGACTGATGCCTACAAAAATCTACCTGAAAGGTTAGTTTTCAAGTACAAGGGAGGAAAGGAGATTTAATGGCCACTTCACAGGATCCTTCAAGAAAGCCAATCTGTGCTGATAAAAGTTTATTCATCATTCAAGAAGAACTTTGGATTCAATGTAACTGTAAGAAGACTAGTTCTAAAGAAGATTGAAGAACTAAGGAGTATTAGAGCTAAAGATGCACTCTCAAAGACTCTAACTATTCCTTACACAGGAAGAAGAGTGCATCTAAGGCCCTACTGGATGATGGAGTTCATGGATGACAAAGGTGTTAAAAGTTTTTTCAGATTAGAAGACCAATTGAGCATCTCTAGCAATGAGACTCTTCTGGAAATGCAAGAAAATCTAAATCTCTCAGAATCTGATGAACTGGAATTCCACAGACAGCTCCAAAATCAGAGAGAAGAAAATAATAGAAAGCTTGGAAAGAGATCCAGACCTTCAAGGAACTAGATAAATCTGCTCAGGCTAGAGGAGCATCTTGAAAATGACTGTAAGCTAATCTTTGAGCATTTTGTTATTTGAAGCACTTTACAGTTTTATCTACTTACTTTGAAGTTGTATTTTTTTTGGGATTTTGTTATCATCAAGTTTCTCTTAATTTATGGCTACAATTCCAGTAGACATAAATTGGGGGAGATTGTTGTGGATATGTTGTGAACTTGATGATTTCATTAACAAAGCACCTTAGTATATTTTACTTAGTGAAAAATGTAGCACTCGACGGATAAGGAATATAGTTTCGGCGGATGACTCAATATAGTCCCGACGGATGATGATCAATTATCCATCGAGTGAGCAGCTTATGTAATAATGCGTCTGTAGCACATTTCTACATACACCTTGTTTAGATTCTGTAGTAGAACTCAAGTCATGTTGACTTTAATTAGATATGCAGAATAGGCTAATTAATTGTACATAGATGATGTCTTGTAATTCTGCATAAATGAAATGAAGTCAAATGCCATATTGCTACCCGACGGATAAATAACATTTCCACTCGACGGATGATCAACAAGGCAACCCGACGGATGATCATGTACCCGACGGATCATCAATTCAAACATCAGTTGACAGTGACAACACAGTCACATGCGTCGAGTGTATGCAAAAGGAATGTGGAAACCTATTCAACTGGGTTTTAGAGAACAAAGTGTTAGTGTTTGTGCCCTAAAGACAACACTATTATGTTTATATTATGAAACATTTGGATAATTAATTCTGATTATATGGATTATTCTTTAGTAATTTATTATATCTTTATTTTCTGTGATAAGATGTTAGATTAATAAATGTCCTTGGAATATGATATGTAATTTTATATCTCTAAGTACGTGACTTAGAATCAGATTATGAGAATAGTATCGATATTCCTAAAGATCCCTAGTCGAGTATTATTATTAAGGGACAATAATAATGCATTAAGACTAGTGTGAATGTTGACTGATGATCACATCTCATTGATCATAGGTATAGTGATACTAAAGTCAAAACACAGGCACATGTATTATATACATGGTGCTGGAAGACCCAATGTGAGATTCTACATGTCTGTTGTGTCATAAGTAATTCTCATAGTGGTAATGATGTATTGGTCCTTAGACTTGAAATCATTATATTTCTATATGAGAATTAATATACTTTGGTTGCATAAAAAGTTACCTTTGACCGGGTGATGATAAAAGTGTATATTGGGTATATTATGAATCATATGAGAAATATGAATGATCTAGAAAGGATTTAACCCTCCTATTTTAGGAGCGATATTATTGGCCTCTTGTTTGAGTTAGACTATGAAATGCATGGTCATGCTCAAATGTTGATTTGATGTTATAGTCTACTCATCGATCAAGGAAACCTGGATTAAATTATGAAGAGGATGACACATAACATGCCTCGAGTTTAATCTATAATATATGGTTAAATGGATTATAATAGAATTAGGGTTACACGTTTTATTTGATAAAACATAAACCCTAGCAGCTTGAAGAGAGATAGAGAGAGCAAGAAGGCGGCCACAAGAACGTGCTAGTACACACCCATCCTCCGGGCGATCATTCGTATGGATACCTTCAAGGCGTAGATCGTTCCAGCGACGGGCTACGTGGTGATCATTCAAGACCTCCATCTTTCCATTAACGTAAAGCTTCTTAAGCTAAACATACTGAACTACGAATTAAATATTATTTTTTACATGGATCCTGCGGAGGGTTTCATTTTTTTAAGATTTAAATTTACGTTTTCGTTGCGTTTATGTGCTAAAAAACCCTTCAATGGCATCAGAGCTACTTGCGAAAAGTTTTTAATTCGTTTATGTGTTTAACTGTTTTCGATATATGAGCATGTACGTGATACGCCATGATTTGATGTTGATATAATATGCTTGTATATGTATGGTTTTGAATATATGATATTCATGTGAGTTGTATAATCATAAGATGATTATGTAATATGTATATATACTGATATATACATAATTTATGTTTGTTCTAATTATGAGAATCATATTAGATACGGATTTTGAATTGGCTGCTGCAGATTTGCTGAAATCTGGGTCTGGTGTCCGATTTACGCAAACGAATACCCTATTCGATAGGTAAACGAGCGTCTGAACAAAACTGATGGCAAAAGCTATCAATGACTCGTCTGTAAGGCGTTTGACGTCGTTTACTGCCCGTAAACAGTGATTCTTGTTTTTCTGATTTTTTTGATTTTTGTCATATTTTTTTTATGATTAGATCATAGATAATATGATATGTTAAGATCAGATGTGTTTTAACATGCTTTTACGTGTTGTATGAGCATGGTGGATGGTTATGGCCTTTCGAACTTAGTGTAATTATTTTGGTTTTGGTTTTAAATACGACTTGCATGTCGTCAATCTTTGTAATCAGAAATCTCGAATGTAACTCGAGTTATTCTTGTAAGTTCATTAGATTAGTTTTACTTTCAATCATGTAATGTAATTGAAGACTCAAGAAGGCTATCCAATGGAGGTGATACAAAGAAGAAGACGAGACATACAAGGAATCTAAACAAAGAAGAAGACGAAGTATACAAGAAGTCTAAACAAAGAAGAAGACTTATATAATAAGTAGTTGTATTTATTTCCATCACCATATTAGATTGACCTTGATCTTTATCATGAGCTTGATAAAGATCACATAGGATGGGGCCATAACCAAACACATTTACTTTATTGCACTTTACATATTGATGTATGAATGTATGTATAGAATAGTTAATGATGCATGCTTTAATTAGATTAATCATGCATGAATGTATGTATTAGATACGTCACCCATGCCATGCCTAAACAAGATAAAATCTGTAAGACTCAAGATTTTAAAATTTACAAACGATTATGAGATTCTCGTGTTTATGAAACACGGAATGAAATACAAATCTTCTTTATTTCCGACATGGGGCGATTTTGTCAACAACGGGTTCATAGAACTTGTAAGGCTGTGGGTTTTAAGCGAGACCGATGTGACTCCTCCACTACCTGGAAATCAAACCATTGACGAGTATTGATTTGAAGTATTTTATTCAAGGAAAAATGGGAATCGTTTTTTGATGGGATCATGACCGTTATAATACTAACAAAACCCTAATATTTATATTAAGTTATTTAGATGCCTTCCAATATGTCCAACGCGTTAACCCCTAGATCGATAAGGAGTGGCTTCGCCAGAGCGAAGTACTCCCATCTATCGTGGGACGGCGTGTTGAAGTATATGATACTTTTAGACCTTTGGGTTTTAACTTTACTAAGTTACCACAATAGGATTGTGAACTTAGAGGCATAGAGTTTGGTGAGATTTATTGGATAAATAAGAATAAATGTTATTCCACTAAACTATCCAAGAGTTATATAGTTGATATAATTGACAAATGTTGTCTACCTTATTGAATCATGTTTTAGGAGTAAAGCCAAAGCTGAACTAAAACGTTGTGAAAATTTGGATCTTGGCTCACTAGAAAGTATATAGAAGATACTCTTTCCGAATTAATAGTTAGGGCTGTTAATTTGATAAAATAGTGGGAGATATATATTTTGAATATATATGAATAATCACTTGAACATAATTTAATAATCCTCTGTAAACTAATTTATCTCATGCATTTTAAACATTGTAGATATCAAATGGAAATCAATTCAAACAATTTCTCTGTGCGATCAGTTCTTGAGAAGGACAAGCTGACAGGAACAAACTTCCTTGACTCGCAGAGGAACTTGAGGATTGTCCTCAAACAAGAGCGCAAGCTCTATGTCATAGATATCCCTCGCCCGACACCTCTCACTGAAGGAGCATCCCATGCTCAATATAATATTTATCATAAACATATCGATGATGACACGGATGTTCAATGTCTCATATTAGCGACCATGAGTGTTAAACTTCAGAAACAACATGAGAATATGGATTCTTATGATATGATTGAGAACCTTAAACGTATGTTTGAAGGACAGGCTCGTCAAGAGAGGTTTGATACTTTCAAATCGTTGCATGCATGTAAGCAGGGAGAACGTGATCTGGTTGGACCGCATGTTCTAAGGATGATTAGGTATATTGAGTACCTTGCCAAGTTGGGTGCCCCGACTGTTGTGGAACACCAGATTGACCTAATTTTGCAATCTTTAAACAACAGTTATTCTCAATTTGTGATGAATTACAATATGAATGAGATAGATAAGAACCCCACCGAACTGTTGGCTATGTTGAAAACTGCTGAGACCAACGTTCAGAAGACATCCCATGCTCCCATGTTGATGGTGAATAAGGGGAAGGCCAAATAAAATGGTAAATGGAAAGGCAAGAGGAAGATGGGATCTAAATCGAATGCCAATCCGAAACCTGATCTGACCAAGGCTTTGAAGCCTAAAGGTGGTGTTCCAAAGTTTGGTGATTGTCACTATTGCAAGAAACCAGGTCATTGGAAGAGGAACTATCATGCTTATTTGGAGGATCTGAAGAAGAAGAAGAAGGCTGTTGTTACTGCTTCTGATTCAGTTATTTATGTTATTGAAGTCAATTTGTCTACTTCTACATCTTGGGTATTAGATACTGGATGTGGTTCTCACATTTGTATAAATGTGCAGGAACTGCAGGGAAGTAGGACATTGGCGAAGGGAGAAGTCAACCTACGAGTTGGCAATTGAGCAAAGGTTGCTGCTTTAGATGTAGGGACTTACCGTTTATCGTTGCCCACTGGGCTTGTTTTAGAACTAGATAACTGTTTTTACATGCCTGCGATTTGCAAAAACATTATTTCGGTTTCTTGTTTGGACAAGAAATGTTTTTCATTTTTGATTCAGAACAATAGTTGTTCCTTTTCATTCAATAATGTTACCTACTGGATTGCATGTTTGTTTAATGGTTTATATGTTCTTAATATAGATACTCCTGTCTATAACATAAATAATGATAATAAACGTATTAAGATGAAAGACTCAAATCAAACATACCTTTGGCATTGTCGTTTAGGTCACATAAATGAGAAACGCATTTCCAAATTACATAAAGATGGTTACTTGGATAAGTTTGATTTTCAATCTTTCGAAGAATGCAAATCTTGTCTCATTGGCAAAATAGCTAAAGCTCCTTTTACCGGACAAGATGAAAGGGCCACCAAACGATTCGGACTTATACATAGTGATGTATGTGGTCCAATGCGTACGATGGCAAGAGGTGGCTTTTACTACTTCATTACTTTTACTGATGATTTCAGTAGATATGGATATGTGTATCTTTTGAAGAATAAATCCGATTATTTTAAAAAGTTCAAAGAATACAAGGCTGAAGTGGAAAAGCAAACAGGGGAAAGTATAAAAGTTCTACGATCAGATCGTGGAGGAGAATATTTAAGCCTCGAGTTTAAAGGTTTCTTGAAGGAGTGTGGTATCGTATCACAACTTACTTCTCCTATAACGCCTCAATGGAATGGAGTCTTTGAGAGGAGAAATCGTACCTTGTTGGACATGGCGCGATCGATGATGAGTCTAGCAGATCTTCGAATAATTTTCTGGGGTTATGCTCTAGAAACGGCTGCATATACACTAAATCAAGTTCCAACTAAATCGGTTCAAAAGACTCCATATGAGATATGGACTGAGAAACGTCACAACATGTCTTTTATGAAAGTATGGGGATGCGAAGCATTTGTGAAGCGCTTGGTGTCTGACAAGCTGGGACCAAAATTGGATAAATGTTATTTTGTGGGATATCCTGAAGAAACTAAAGGGTATAGTTTCTATAATCCTACCGAGAACAAAGTGTTGGTTGCTCGAACCGCTGTATTTCTTGAAAGAGAGTTACTTTCAAAGAAAATTAGTGGGAGGACTATAGATCTCGATGAAGATCGAGTTGTACAAAATAATATTGAACCAGAGCTGGAAAATGGGCAAGAAGTACATCAAGATGTTCCTGCTCCGGAAACACAGGTTGTTCGTAGATCTACTAGGGCTCGTCATGAGACAGAGAGATATTATGGATTTCTCTTGACTCAAGATGATGATGTAATGCTCATAGATAATGATGAGCCTCTTACCTACCAAGATGCTATGAATAGTCCAGACTCCGAGAGATGGCTAGAGGCCATGCAATCCGAAATGGAATCCATGTATCAAAATAAAGTATGGACTTTAGTTGATCCACCTGAAGGGGTAAAACCTATAGGGTGCAAGTGGGTTATCAAGAAGAAAACTGACATGGATGGTAAAGTGCAGACCTATAAAGCACGACTGGTGGCAAAAGGTTTCAAACAAGTTCATGGTATAAACTATGATGAGACCTTTTTACCAGTTGCTATGGTCAAGTCCATCAGGATTTTGCTAGCAATAGCTGCTTACTACGACTATGAGATTTGGCAAATGGATTTCAAAACCGCTTTCTTAAATGGGAGCCTTGAAGAGGATGTATACATGATACAACCTGAGGGTTTTGTCGATCCCAAGTTTGCTAAGATGGTCTGTAAGTTACTTCGATCTATTTATGGATTGAAGCAAGCCTCAAGGAGATGGAATCGTCGTTTTGATGAAACAGTCAAAGAATTTGGCATTATTCAAAATGAAGATGAACCATGTGTTTACACAAAGGTTAGTGGGAGCCATGTGGCATTCCTAGTACTATATGTAGATGACATATTACTAATAGGGAATGACATACCTTCTCTACAGGCTGTTAAAGACTTGGTTGGGAAATAGTTTCTCGATGAAGGACTTAGGTGATGCTACCTATATATTAGGGATCAAGATCTATAGAGATAGATCAAGGAAATTAATCGGCCAAAGTCAGAGTACATACATTGACAAAGTATTGCAGTATTTTGGGATGCAAGAGGTAAAAAGAGGATATGTCCCAATGTCTCATGGGATATTGATCTCAAAAGACAACTGCCCTAAATCATTAGATGATAAGGGCCATATGAGCAAAGTTCCATATGCTTCAGTAATTGGATCTATAATGTATGTGATGATATGTACTCGACCTGATGTTTCGTATGCCTTGAGCATGAAGAGCAGATACCAGTCTAATCCTGGCGAGGGTCACTGGACAGCAGTCAAGAATATTCTTAAGTACTTGAAAAGGACTAAAGATTCATTCTTGGTGTATGGAGGAGATATACATATATGTAAAGTGCATACTGATGATAATGTTGCAGACCCACTAACTAAGGCTTTGTCGCAGCAAAATCACGAATGTCATACTAGTTCCATGGGTATTAGATATCTGGGTGATTGGCTCTAGTGCAAGTGGGAGATTGTTAGTGTTTGTGCCCTAGAGACAACACTATTATGTTTATATTATGAAACATTTGGATTATTAATTCTGATTATATGGATTATTCTTTAGTAATTTATTATATCTTTATTTTCTGTGATAAGATGTTAGATTAATAAATGTCCTTGGAATATGATATGTAATTTTATATCTCTAAGTACGTGACTTAGAAATGAGATTATGAGAATAGTATCGATATTCCTAAAGATCCCTAGTCGAGTATTATTATTAAGGGACAATAATAATGCATTAAGACTAGTGTGAATGTTGACTGATGATCACATCTCATTGATCATAGGTATAGTGATACTAAAGTCAAAACACAGGCACATGTATTATATACATGGTGCTGGAAGACCCAATAAGAGATTCTACATGTCTGTTGTGTCATAAGTAATTCTCACAGTGATAATGATGTATTTATCCTTAGACTTGAAATCATATATTTCTATATGAGAATTAATATACTTTGGTTGCATTAAAAGTTACCTTTGACCGGGTGATGATAAAAGTGTATATTGGGTATATTATGAATCATATGAGAAATATGAATAATCTAGAAAGGATTTAACCCTCCTATTTTAGGAGTGATATTATTGGCCTCTTGTTTGAGTTAGACTATGAAATGCATGGCCATGCTCAAATGTTGATTTGATGTTATAGTCTACTCATCGATCAAGGAAACCTGGATTAAATTATGAAGAGGATGACACATAACATGCCTCGAGTTTAATCTATAATATATGGTTAAATGGATTATAGTACATTGTACATTATACACAAAAGGTTTAATCGATCACCGATTTAATTATTATTACTTGGGTAACAATGATGTATTACTAGATGCCGCTCATTGTTTATGATTTTAAATTAGATTTAAAATTGTTGCCAACGTAATAATAACCTAAAGGGTCGCACAAAGAATGATTGGAGGATTATTTAATTTAGATTCAGATTTAAATTAAATGTAAGTAATTTGAATTATTTGTTATTAATTAAGTGTGACTTAATTAATTAAATAAATAGGAAATTCGAATTTAATATTAAATCCGAAATTAAGTTATTGGATGATTAAGTGAGACTTAATAATACAATAATTAGAATTTCAAATTTAATAATAATAATAACTCTAAAATTAAGTTTTGGGTTGGAGGCCCAATAGCTCTTGCCTATATAATATCTTTTTCTAATAGAATTAGGGTTACACGTTTTATTTGATAAAACATAAACCCTAGCAGCTTGAAGAGAGATAGAGAGAGCAAGAAGGCAGCCATAAGAACGTGCTAGTACACACCCATCCTCCGGGCGATCATTCGTGTGGATACCTTCAAGGCGTAGATCGTTCCAGCGACGGGCTACGTGGTGATCATTCAAGACCTCCATCTTTCCATTAACGTAAAGCTTCTTAAGGTAAACATACTGAACTACGAATTAAATATTATTTTTCGCATGGATCCTGCGGAGGGTTTCGTTTTTTTAAGATTTAAATTTACATTTTCGTTGCATTTATGTGCTAAAAAACCCTTCACAAAGAAGCATTGCCATTTCCATGCTATTATGAAGATATCCAAAGATGCTGGAATAGAGTAATGAAGTAGCATAGTATTAGACTTGATAGTTTTTGTTTTATTATCTTGTCTTATTACTTTGTAATCTTGGTGATATAAAAACCAAGAAGTAGCAAATAGAACAACAAGAACATTAAGCAAGAAATTCTCAGAGAAACATTTGTAAGCTGTATTTTTAGCATTTCTCTGAAAACTTAGTTATTCATATTTGTAAGCAGCTGTGAGCAAATCTTGCTACACAGAGTTCTCTTGATATAATATATATCTATGGTGGATACATTCAAATCCACCAGAAAGTTTTTAAAGACTTGTGTTTTTAATTACTTGTATTTTGATTCATTCCAAGTTATTATTCCGCACTTTGAAAATCAATTCACACATATATATATTTTAAGTTAGAACACTTTTAAACCAAGAAAAAGTTTCAAGAATTCCATTCAACCCCCCTTCTGTAATTCTTGTTGCATTGTTAGGGACTAACAATTGCGTTCAGAGATGATGATAAAAATCAAACTTACACATTCCAATTTTTTTAAGAAAATGATACTATTTTAACCCGATTAACAAATAATTTGTTGATTGTTACTTATATTTATTTTTATTAAGAAAATTGTTGCTTGTATTATATATATAACAATTTTAATATTATTTTATATCATTTAAGAATATATATTTATAGTTTAATTTCTTAATTAATTATCTATTGTGTTTGTTATGCGGATTATTAAATATTATAGGGCTTCTTTGAAAATATCCAAATCTAAAAATATCTTTTCAAAAATACATTCATTTTTTTAAAAAATTGCAAAAATATTTTTGTTTGCAAAATTACAAATTTTCATTTTTTTGTAAAAATACGGTTTTTTGCAACTGGATGCAATATTTGATGAGTTTCTGCAACTATACGTAACCTCATGCAACCTCAAATGCAATAAAAAAACTCGATTCAACTAGTCACATATCTTCTTAATTTTGGTTGATTCTGTATTTTTGCAAAAAAAATCAGAAAATAGTAAAATCGTAAGAAACTTGAAAATATAGTATTTTCGGTCATTTCTCAATATTATAATAGAATAATAGAATAATGAAATAAATATAATATATAATGTATTTTATTATATTTATATTTTAATTTTTAATTGTAATAGATTTATTATTTTTACATTTGTTCCTTGTTTTTATGTTTTATAGGATTCATGTGCTATAAATTTTTTAGAAGATATTCTGTAGTTTTCCCTTTTTACAAAATGAAACATAAAAAATATTTATTGCTAAATATAATCTAAATATTTTCCTTATTTTATAATGTTGGGGTGTCCAACATCTTCTTATATCGAAATGCGGTGCTGATTGTTACACAATAAAGGTTATAGTTGTGCATTCTCCATAAGTAGATGCTTTTAAAATTACTGGTTAGCGCTGAATCCTAACAAGTGGTATCAGAGCAGGTCACGTGTGTGATTCCCCTTTGTCGCGCAGATTTATGGATTTATGCCAAAGGAATACTGCGCAGCCATGGTCTCAGGCTCTTGCTGCTACACTATAAAGGTTATAGTTGCGCCTTCTCCACAAGTAGCTGCTTTTGGAGCAACTGGTTAGCGTTGGATCCTAACATATAAGATACCAATGAAAATTAGCTATTCAAAAATATTACAATGAAGATCATGTTGTTCAAGATCAGGACTTAGTAAATTCTGATATTACAATGAAGCAAGCAACCTCTGACAGAGCTCAAGTTGGCTTGATATCAGAAGATAAAGAAAAGGAAACCTCTGACATTGCTCATGTTAAACCTTAAAAAATTCTACTACCTGGGTTTACTAAAGCTCAAAAATCTACTCAACCTTTGAAGACTACATCAAGTGGTTTTGAAGCAAGAGTTATTCGAGGAAAGGAAACTAGAGACAAATCAGGATTGGGAAGTTCTGAAGAAAAGAGAGTAAATAATACTACCTCTGATCCAACCTCTTTGAGTGAACCAGGAGTGGGAACAACTCCTGAAAGATTGAATCAACTGGAGTCTGTATAAATGGTCTACCACTATGTGCTAAAAGAAGATATCATGTTATATTTCATGACAGATGGGAGGGTATTCCATATAAGAAAGGATGCTATTCGTTTGAAGTACTTTGAAGAATTGTAACATGTGTTATTTTAACTTTAAGTGAAGAACAGATCAACAGATGGTGCTGCCAGATACATAAGGTCTAATATTGAAATACAGAAGAAATTATAATCTGTAAAGTCTGACAGGCCATACTATCCTAAGTACAGAGCTCACAATGGTGATATAGTTGAGATGAAGCCTAATACCGCCAAAATCACTACATTTCTTGGTATTAAGGGTCTTGAATTCAATCCGGAGTCTGATAAAGCCTACGTCATCAGACTGGATCAAGAGATAAGGAAAGCAAAAATAAATGATCTCAGGGCTGCTATCTTTCAGACAGCAGAAGATACAGCTGAACTTAAAGATGCAAAAAGGAGGATACAGAATGAACTTGAATATACTGAGAGAACTCTTTTGAAGAACTATCTCAGAACAACTCCTGATATTAGAGAAATCACACACTGAAGCCAAGTGAAGAACTATAACTGTTAAATTCTGAAGGATATACAGGCTAAAGCTGATATCAGACTTTAAGGATGGTAAAAGCTACAAGGACTGTGAGTTATAGTTACTTAGTCAAATTCTCATATGCATTTGTACTTAATGTTTTTGACATCATCAAATATCTATTAAACTTGTATATTATGCTAATTTACAAGTTGGGGGAGATTGTTAGATATATTAGTGATGTCATGTTTAATAGTGATTTGTGTTTAGTTTTCAGATCTTGAATAACAGGACAAATCAGGACTTAACTGGAAATCAGTACTTATACTGAAGTCAGAACTTAAGATATCAGAACTTAAGTTATCAGAACTTAAGATATCAGAAGATATTTATCAGGAGATAATATCAGAACTTAAGAAGACAT